>NC_064851.1:137614454-137861954 GCF_024139225.1 Suncus etruscus
TTTTGGTTTTTGGGTCACACCTGGCAGCACTCAGGGGTTACTCCTGGCTCTATGTTCAGAAATCGCTCCTCGGGGCTGGAGAGATGGCATGGAGATAGGGCAGTGGTTCGAATCCCAGCATGCCATATGATCCCCCAAGCCTGCCAGGAGCAATTTTTGAGCATAGAGCCAGGAGTAACCCCTGAGCGCTGCCGGGTGTGACCCAAAACCCCCCCCCCAAAAAAAAAAAGAAAAGAAAAGAAAAAGGAAATCACTCCTGGCAGCACAGAGAACCATATGGGATGCCAGGACTCGAAACACCATCCTCTGCTTGCAAGGCAAACGTCCTACTTCCAGGCTATCTCTCTGGCCCCTGGTTGCTTATTTTCTGGGGGTTCTGCCATGTGAGGTGCTTTCTCTGCTTTTTTCCTTTTGGGGAGGGACTGCGCTTTTTCTTCACCAAAGAAACAGTCCCCAACATCCCCAACGTTGTCCCTGCTATTCCCTCTCAGTCTTCTCTTTCCTGTCTATGTCCTAATAACAGACACCATGTCCTCTTTGGATCTCTTTTAGAGGCTTTGGAGGGTGGTGGAGAGAATATGGCTGACTTGGCACCTTCAGACAAAATGAAGTGCTCTGGGGAATCTGTGGCTCTGTGCCTGGGGCAGTCAGCGTGGCTACTGTTTGGTTGGTTTGGGGGCAGGAGCCTCTCCCCATTCTTGGTCCTTGTCCTGTCTAAGCATGGCTATTCCCTACCATTCTGTTCTCAGACCTGCTGTTGTGTGAGCTAAGTGAGGTGTCTATTCAGAGGGCACTCCACTGTTTGTATTATCACCTCAATTTCTGAGCTGTGGACCATTTTTTTCCAATTGTCAGCAGGATCCTGATACTAGCAAACCTCACAAGCTAACAGCCCACCCTTTGCACACCAGTGGACAGAAGTGTTTCTCTCTATGCTCATTTCTTTGCGCCCCCCCCCCCCCCCCCCCGGTGAGCTTGTGGACCTGGCATCAGCACTTTAGAAGCCTTGAAACCTGGCTGTGAGGTCAGATGGCCTGTTCTCTCTTAACCCCCACATTCAATCATTTGTCAACTTGGTTTCTCACTTGGAAAGAACTCTCATTTCTATCCTTTTATTCTCACTGCTTGTCCTTGGGTCATTTAATTCACTCTTTCCCATGCTCCATTTTACCATCTGGGAATGATTCTCTTTTACCAGTGTTAATGATTGCTTTTGAGGGTTGATTTTCATAAAGATGACAGAAACAAAATCTTCCATCTCACCTCCCAATACTCACTAAAAATTCTCTACATTTTGGTCACCTTAGGAGCCGGAGCGATAGCACAGCAATAGGGCGTTTGCCTTGTAGGCTGCTGATTCAAGATAGACCTAGGTTTGATACCCGGCATCCCATATAGTCCCCTGAGCCTGCCAGGAGCGATTTTTTTAGAGTTCATTCTTTTTTCTTTCTTTCAAATAATGATGGTGATGGGAGTATAGAAGGATAGCTTAAAGGTCTGGAGTACATGTTTTGTTTGTTGGAAGTTTTTCTTTCCCAAATTTTTATTATGACCATAATTTACCAAGTCATTGTCTCAGGCACTAAATGCTCAAACTCCAATTCCACCATGAGTGTGATCTTCCCTTCATCAGTGTCCCCAATTTTTTTTAGTGTCCCCAATTTTTCACCCACTACCATATCTTGCCACCATGCAAGCACAAACTAACTTCATATTACTTGTAACAACACAAAGGCAAGTGGAATCAACAAAACATAATTCAACACGGGTCAATGTGTTACTAACTTCAGTGTCTAAGGCTGTACTGAGTTGTAGTTGGGGGTAGTTGAGCCTTCTGTGTTACTGCTTAGGCTCATGGAAGCTGATAGATTTTTTTTTTTTTTTTTTTTTTTTGGTTTTTGGGCCACACCCGGTAACGCTCAGGGGTTACTCCTGGCTATGCGCTCAGAAGTCGCTCCTGGCTTGGGGGACCATATGGGACGCCGGGGGATCGAACCGCGGTCCGTCTCCTAGGCTAGCGCAGGTAAGGCAGGCACCTTACCTCCAGCGCCACCGCCCGGCCCCAAGCTGATAGATTTTTATGTATGCAACTTTCACGTCAGATTTCTTGCAATAGTACTCGGCTGACACTACTTTAGGATTTACAGATCTGAAGCACATTTGATAAGGTTAAGTTGTGGAGCTGGGTTCTTTTTATTTAAGGTGGAGGGTGTGGCTTCAATTGCTGTAGTTCATGCAGAAAGGGGACCCCAATCCTACCACCCTACAAATCCCTTTCTGAGTGTTAAGGATCCGAGCAAGCCCGCCGCCTCAAATAAAGACCATGAATCTTTAGAGAATGCAAAAGGCAAATCAGGTTTATTGATTCCAGCTAGATGGGGCGCTGGCACTGTCCTGCAGACTGAAATGGGAAGCACCGGTGCAATCTAGGGAGGTGTTTTTTATAGGTTTAAGGAACCTTAGGAAGTGGTCAATATGGAAAGTCAGGCTTGTTGAATGCACCAACCCCAGGTTCAAACACAGTGTCCAATCAGAATGTGAACTTGTCCTTAGGAGTGAGCAGAAGTCCATTTTTTGCCCAGATATGTTCCTCTTAGGAGGGGCATTGGCTAATGGTTACCAGGACAGCAGGCTATTGATGTCTCAAGGTGAAATTCCAGATCAAAGAAGATCAAGAAGGTGGGGTGGAGAAAGGCTTAACAGGCATCTACCTGAATTATTCTAACCATCTAATATCTATTTTCATATATTTTCCCTTAACATTGAGAAGGCCACAGTGGTATCATCCTGGACCTGACTTCCTGGAAAGTATCAGTGGTCATTATTTTCTTTTGGAGCTTGGTGGAGGAGCTGATGGTGGCTGAGGGTTTTCTGAATAGAGTGCATGTATTCTCTGTGTTCAAGAGGCCCAGGTTTGATCCCAAATCATTTGGTCCGTACCCCACCACCAGGATAATTAGTAATGACTCCCATGCAATAAGCTAAGAATAAGTCCCTAGCTCATCCACCACTACCATCGTACCCCCAAAGTGGAGGAACCACACCAAGCAGTGTTGAGGAGGCTATTCCCATTAGGGTAATGGAGGCTGAGCTGGAGATAAAGGATCCAGGGACCTTTTTGTTTTGTTTTGTTTTTGTTTTTGTCACACTGGGATGTGCTCAGGGGTTACTCCCTGGCTCTGCACTCAGAAATGGCTCCTGGCAGGGATGGGGGACCATATGGGATGCTAGGATGACTGTGTGCAAAGCAAATGCCCAGCCATTGTGCTAGCTCTCTGGCCCTGGACCTAATTTTTTTTTTTTTTTTTTTTTTGGTTTTTGGGTCACATCTGGCAGCGCTCAAGGGTTAATTCTGGCTCTATGCTCAGAAGTAGCTCCTGGCAGGCTCAGGGGACCATATGGGATGCGGGGATTTGGACCACCGTCCTTATGCATGCAAGGCAAACACCCTATCTCCATGCTAATCCCTCCGGCCCCTAATTTTTTGAACATTTTTTTATTAAATCACTGTGAGGTACATGGTTAAAAAGTTGTTGATAGTTGAGTTTCAGCCATATAATGTTCCAACATTCATCCCTTTACCAATGTTGGTTTATAATTTACAACTTGATTCTACCCGAAAGATAGATCATCCCTGGTTTTTTTGTATCTGTTGTTCACAACTTGGTTTTACTCAAAACAAGAGATTTTCCTACTTAGCATGTAGTAAGCAAACCTTGGGGAGGGGAGGAAAACAAAAGAAAAGAAGAAAAAGAAAAAGCCTGGAGCAATAGCGCAGTGGGAGGTCATTTGCTCTGCACACAGCAACCCAGGTTCAATTCCCAGCATCCCATATGGTCCCGAGTCTGCCAGGAGTAATTTCTGAGCACAAAAGCAAGAGTAAGCTCTCATTGCAACTGGGTGTTGCCCCAAAACAAAAAAAGCAAAAAAACAAACCGCCCTTCAAAAAACAAAACAAAACACCCTGGGCGGGACTGGCTATGGATAGGCCTTCTGTCCTTACTCTCCAGCCTGGGGGTGATCTCCATACACAATAAAAACTGCAGTCTGAAGACAAAACCCTCTCTCCCTTCTTTACCCTCCCCCTCCCCCAACACTGCATGTACCAAAATACTTCCAGAAATCACTCCTGAGCAGGAACTGGAAAACCTTCAAGCACCACTGGAAACAAACCAAAACCAGTCAGCCAACCAAGAAAAAAACCACCAGTTTATTTTCTGTTTTGCTTTTGTTTTGGGGCCACACTCAGGGCTTACTCCTGGCTCTGCGCTCAAAAATTACTCGATAGGGGCAGGAGAGATAGCATGGACCCCTGAGTGCTGCCGGATGTGACCCAAAAACAAACAAAAAAATTAAAAAAAGAAATTACTCGATAGACTCTGGGAACCATATGGGATGCCGATGATTGAACCCAGGTTACATACAGGTTGGCTGTATGCAAGGCAAAAGCTCTACCCACTTGCTGTCACCCCAGTCCCAAGAGTTCTTCTATTTCCAGTTCAAATCATCTCCCTTAGGCTAAAGCCATATTCAAATTTCTGGTGTTTTTGTTTGTTTGGGGGTCACACCCAGTGATGCTCAAGGTGGCTCTGTGCTCAGAAACTGCTTCTGGCAAGCTTGGGGGACCATAAGGGATGCAGGGATTTGAACCACCGTCCTTCTGTATGCAAGGCAAAACGGGCTACCTCCAGCCCCCATGTTTAAATTTCTAAGAGGGGTTATCTGTACTGGACCACTGGTGTGATACTATTAAGGAATGTACTGGTGGTGTAGTGATTTTTCTTTTTCTTTTCTTTTTTTGCCACACCTGATGGTGCTCAAGAGAACCATTGCAGTACCAGGGATTAAACATGGGGATTCCTCATGGTAGTATGTCCAGATCCTTAAGCCTTCCTACAGATGCAAACATGGTGAGAAATGGCTTTTGTCTTTATAGGGACCATGCTGACACCTGAAGGTGGAGACATGCAGTGCCAGGGATTGACCTCGAGGTCTCATACATGATAAACAAGTGCTGATCACTGAGCTATATACTTTTTTTTTTTTTTTTTTTTTTTTTCAGGCCACACCCATTTGATGCTCAGGGGTTACTCCTGGCTAAGCGCTCAGACATTACCTCTGGCTTGGGGGGACCATTTGGGACGTCAGGGGATCGAACGGTCAGGGGATCAGCGGTCCTTCCTTGGCTAGCACTTGCAAGGCAGACACCTTACCTCTAGCGCCACCTTCCCGGCCCATGAGCTGTATCCTTGATCAAACCTATACATACAGTGGTCCTTTGAACCATCTCCTTGAATGAGATCTAGCCAGGATCGATCCCCAGCATCCCATAGGATCCTGAGCACCAATAGGATAGATTCCTGAGTGCAGGAATCTCCTCTCCTTACCCTCCCTCCCCTCCTCTCTCCTCTCCCTCTCTCCTTCTCCCTTGCCCTCTCCCTCCCTCCCTCTCTCTCTGTCTCTCTCTGTCTCTCTGTCTCTCTGTCTCTCTGTCTCTCTGTCTCTCTCTCTCTCTCTCTCTCTCTCTCTCTCTCTCTCTCTCTCTCTCTCTCTCTCTCACACACACACACACACACACACTCACCACCTGCCCCCTAAAAGGGCAAAAAAAAACAACCCATCAATCACTGGGTCAGAATAGCTGAGCTGCAGAAACTGAATTTTCTTTTTTCGTTTTTTTTTTTTGTTTGTTTGTTTTTGGGTCACACCTGGCAGTGCTCAGGGGTTACTACTGGCTCTATGCTCAGAAATCGCTCCTGGCAGGCTCGGGGAACCATCTGGGATGCCGGGATTCGAACCATTGTCCTTCTGCATGCAAGGCAAACACCCTACCTCCAATGCTATCTCTCCGGCCTCATAGAAGCTGATTTTCTTGCAGGAGGCTGGGTTCCATTCTTGGTTTCACATGATCCCCTAATCACTGCCAGTGTATCACACTAAGAGTGGCCTTTGAACCTTGCTTGGTGTGGCTTCTCAACATTCTACACACCTCCCCCCAAAATATAAAAAGACTAACAAATTTATTACTTCACAATTTCTGTTACGTCAAGCTTAGTTGGATCCTTCTGCCTCATGGCCTCTCAAAGGTTGTAATCAAAGTGTTAACTGGGGCTCTGGACTTGTATCAATCAGCTCTAACTACTGTGTAGTCTACATTAGTAGACTACATTGGGGCCAGAGAAATAGTACAGGGATTAGGCGCTTGCCTTGCGTATGATTAACCCACGTTCAATCCTCGGCATCACTTAGGATTCCCTGAACTAAAGCTGGAGGGATCCCTGAGTCTTTCTGGTCAAAACAACAATAACAACAAAACAAAACATAAAAAAGGCACTAATCTTATCGGGCTCCACCCTCATGAGCTCATCTAAACTTAATTGCTTGCAGCAGGTCCCACATCCTACTACTATGGGTCAGGGCACTGTTATCTGGACTTCCTGAGGATAAGCTCAGTTCATAACAGGTCTCAGTTTATTAGTCTGCATGTAGGGAATAACTGCTTCCAAGTGCATGCAGTTGGGTGGTGAATTCAAGTTCTTTTAAGCTCATTGGTTTGAAATCCAGTTTCTTGCTGGCTCTGGATGGAGCTTTCCACACTCCCTTGACACATGGACCTCCCACAGGGCAGCTCATCTGGTGTTAGCATCTGGCTTTCATCAAACATGGCAAGTGAGAGCATGGAAGAGCAACATAAAAATCTCTTCTAAAATTTTACTTTACTTGGGGCCCGAGCAATTGTATAGTGAGTATGGCATTTGCCTGGTACGTGGCCAACCTGAATTCAATTGCCAGCATCCCATATGGTCCTTGAGTTAGTAGTGATTGATTTCCTGGGCACTATTAGGTAAATAGCCTAACCCCTCTCTGATTGTTTTATTTCACTTGCTTTTTAAATTTTCTTGATTTGGAGGCCACACCCTGCTGCAGCACTCAGGGGTTACCCTTGTTTCTATATTCAGAAATTGCTGCTGGCAGGCTCCAGGGACCATACAGGGTGCCAGGGATCAAATTCAGTTCGGCTGCATACAAGACAAATGATCTACTCTTGGTGCTATAGCATCTAAAAATGTGTTCAATTTAAACATTTTTATTTATTTATTTTTTTTGCAAAAATTTTTTTGGTCATACTGAACAGCGCTCAGGGGTTACTCCTGACTCTACGCTCAGAAATTGCTCCTGGCCTGCTAGGTGTGTGTGTGTGGAGGGGACAGATTTGAACCACCGAGCTTCTGTATGCAAAGCAAATGCCTTACCTCCATACTATCTCTCCGGCCCTAAATATTTTTATTTTATTATATTTTGAGTGGTGTTTCTTTGGGGGTCACAACCAATAGTGTTTAAGTCAGTGTTGAGAGTTATTCCCAGCTTTATGCTCAGCAAGTTGTCCTGGCTGTGCTTGGAGACCAGGTGGTACCGGGGGACTATTGGGTGCCAGTTGTATGAAAGGCAACATTAGGGGTCAGAGCGACAACATAGCAGGTAGGGCTTTTGCCTTGCACGTGGCTGACCTGGGGTTGATCCCCAGCATCCCATATGGTCCCCAGAGCCTGCCTGGAGTTGTTTATGAGTGCAGAGCCAGAAGTAACTCTTGAGTACCACTGGATATTGACCTCCCTTTAAAAAAGGGCAAGATTAACACTTGTACTATCTTTCTGGCCAGAAATGGAATTTTTTTGTCTTGTTTGGGGGCCACACCCAGACATGCTCAGAACTTACTTCTGGTTCTGCACTCAGGAATGTCTGCTGGTGGTACTTGGGAGACCATATGGGATTGTGGGGATGGAACTTCGGTCATCTGCCTGAAAGGCAAATGACCTCCTTGCTGTATTATCGCTCAGGACCCTGATCAATTTAAATAGCCCATCCTCAAATCACCTCAGCTAAGTTCATTTATTCATTAGGTATCTCCTTTCTTGCATTGGTAGTTAATTGTTCTCCTAATATATATTCTTTTTTTGCCAGCTCTGGCTTTGTGCTTGATTTGTTGCTCAGGGTTTACACTCAGTGGTGGTCTGGGGGTCATGCAGTGTTGGAAATTGAACCCAGGTTTTCTGCATGCAAAGCATAAGGTCCATAAGCTTTAGTCTGTTGGCTATCTCTTAGGCCTCTCTCAAACCTTTATTAATACTCCTTATGGGGCAAAGAGATGGGTCAAAAGGGTGAGGTATGGGGCATGAGTGATATATCAGTGGGTAAGATACTCACCTTATAGGCAGCTGCCTAGGGTTCAATTCCTGGCATTCATTATGGTCTCCCATGCACTGCCAGGAATAATTCCCAGGAGTGACCCTTGAGCATTGCTGGGTGTAACCCCAAAACAAAAGTAAAAAAAAAAAACACCAAACCCCAAAACTCCAAAAACATAAAACAAAAACAAAAAACACAGAAACCCAAAATGTAAGATGTTACATAAATAGGAGGCCCTAAGTCCAATCGCTTGAGAGCTAGTAGGTATAGCCCCTGTGTATAGGCTCTCAGTACTGCCTGATCCAAATAGTACTTCATTGCCAATCCCAGCATTAAACCTACAAAACCAGGCCAAGCATCCCTAACAGTGGTTTCTGCTTCCCAAGTTTCCCCACCAGTACCGGGGGGAGACTGATTTTACAAAGTTACTTCACTTTCCATTTTCCATTTGGTCCCTAAGCTACTGCGTGTGTGCTCATGGGCTACACCTGGCACTATATTCAGAGGTCACTTTTAGTGATACTCTGAAAAAATCAACCTCTGCAAGGTCAGTAATATGCAAGGCAAATACTTTAACCCGTGTGTGTGTGTGTGTGTGTGTGTGTGTGTGTGTGTGTGTATTTAAGCTTAATACTGTAATCCGCCTGCCAAAAAGCTCCCACACTGGCCAGCCAGGTCCACACCCCAAGGCAAGGCAAATACTTTAACCCGTGTGTGTGTGTGTGTGTGTGTGTGTGTGTGTGTGTGTGTGTGTGTGTATTTAAGCTTAATACTGTAATCCGCCTGCCAAAAAGCTCCCACACTGGCCAGCCAGGTCCACACCCCAAGGCCCCTATATTACCTCCTCCCTCATGTTCAGGATTCATATCATATTTCTTTCTTTTTTGGGGGGTCACACCCAGCAGTGCTCAGGGGTTACTCCTGGCTCTACTACACTCAGAAATTGCACCTGGCAGACTTGGGGACCACATTGGATGCTGGGGTTCGAACCACCATCTTTCTTTTTTTTTTTTTTTTTCAGTTTTATAATTTTTTATTATGAATTATGAGAACAAAAGATGCAAAGAAAGAGGATAAGGTAAAGTTACAGTGGAAGGACAATCACCCATAACATAATTATCAGAAGAAGTCCCCTTGCTGATATCTTAACTTTGAACTTTCACCAAAGAAAGCTAAGATAAATAAAACAGAATCCATGTGCAATTACTTTGTCCCTCAAGTCCCCAGATTGTAGCACATTATAATATTTCTTAACAGCACACAAGGCAATCTAAAGCCATCAAACTTACGTAACTCCTTAAACATTAGAGGCATAGTATTTTTTACATTTCCATGTACATGCATATTAGCTTAAGTTAACCTCAAATTTTAAGTGGGTGTGTTTTAAGGATTAGAGTCAAAGGAGCACAGTAAAAACGGTGTTAGAGTGGCAATTGTTGTTTGCATAGGCCCACCAAAATATGAGAGGCATGGAAAGGAATAGCCTTGGCCTAAATACAAAGAGATCCTACCCCTGAAGTTTCCTGGCATAAGACCAGCTCTAGGCCTCAGGAAAGTTATCGTTCGCTCCAAGACATTGTCCGTAGCGCCAACACACTTATCACACAGTCTCTGTTGTCGGTCTCATGTTTCTGTATTAAAGATTCTGGAATCTGCATGTCCTATATTGAAGTCATGATGTGGAGTGTCTTCTCGTTTCACCTCACCATGAAAGGGGAATGCAGGAAGCCCTGTCCTGTAAGCAGGTTGTTGTTGTTGTTAAGTCTTCTCAGTGTTAAGGGAAGTCTCTTTTGAGCAGGACGATGTCTGAGCAGTGGTAGGGTCTTCCGTGGTAGAGGATTGCTTCCAGGTGATGTTATAGACAAACCTCACCATAAAGGGGCAATACAGCAAGCCCTGTCCAGTAAGCAGGTCATTGTTCTTGTTGTCTTCTCAGTGTTAAGGGATGTCTCTTTTGAGTAGATCGATGTCAGAGCAGCTGTAGGGTCGTCCCTGGTACAGGAATGCCTCCGGGTGATGTTATATACAACCTTGGATGTTTTGTAAATGTCTTCTGTAGATCAAGGGGTAAATGGAGAATGCCCATTCTTCTGAGGCCTGTGCCAGGTCTTTATGTCAATGTTCAGGGTGTAAGGTCTCATTGCACTACAAGATTTGTGTGTTCCCATTTCTTTTTTTTTTTTTTTTTTTTTTTTTTTTTGGTTTTTGGGCCACACCCGGTAACGCTCAGGGGTTACTCCTGGCTATGTGCTCAGAAGTTGCTCCTGGCTTGGGGGACCATATGGGATACCGGGGGATCGAACCGCGGTCCGTCCAAGGCTAGCGCAGGCAAGGCAGGCACCTTACCTTTAGCGCCACCGCCCGGCCCGTGTTCCCATTTCTATTAGATAAAAACTTATTGGTATGTATAGTGTTTTCCCATGTTAGTGTGCCTACGCAAACAAGTAATAAAGCCTCGTGGTGCTATCAGATATGGGGGCATAAGAACATTTCCAACAAGACCCATGACTTGGTTCAAACATAAGTATTAAACTGAGGGATTCTTTCACACCAAATTCCATATTGAGCAGTTCACAAAGAGAAGATAAAAAACATGGGGGGGGGGATCATCACTGTATAAGAAAGTATTTAGCAAAAGTTATAGCCGTCAAAGAAAACACCCATAAAATGTTGAAAAGATATGCGTCCTTTTTATGCCTTTTAAAATAGTTGGGTGGGTGTTAACTCTAGGGCACCACTTTGGTCTGTGAATTAGGACTCAACAGTACTTAAGTTAGAAAGGGTAAAAAAGGAGTAATGATGATAGGAGATAAAGAAGTTAAAGAGAAATATGAACTTATGAAGGGGTATGCAAAAGGGCAGAGTACAAAATGGACATTCTGCATACATAAAAACATAATTCAATGATAGTGAGTACTATTAATGTTTCTTGTGAGAGTACTATTAATGTTTCTTGTGAAACATTTTGAGAATGTAGACTGGACAGAGATTACCAGTGCCAGCCAAACCTCCTCCTGCTAGACTCCCGGCTCCCAGGAAGGAGAGATCCTTCAAGAAGCTGGGAGACCAGAGGTTCAGAGCCCCACCCAGACCCTCCCTAAGGAGCCGCATGGATAGTGGGGGAAGGCCTAGGGTACCTTCAAGCTCCACCAAGGGACCCAACTCACCGGCTTGCCCAGGCGTGTGGCCTGGGGAAGCCCTGGAGATCTGGAGCAAGGCGGCAGAGGGGTGCTGGGGTTACCCAAGTCCCGCACCCCCCCTAGGCCTGGCCAAGCAGGCCTCCGGCATGGCGTGGGCTTGCCAAACCTCCTCCTGCTAGACTCCCGGCTCCCAGGAAGGAGAGCTCTTTTTTTTTTTTTTTTTTTTTTTTTTGTTTTTGGGCCACACCCGGCGGTGCTCAGGGGTTACTCCTGGCAGTCTGCTCAGAAATAGCTCCTCGCAGGCACGGGGGACCCTATGGGACACCGGGATTCGAACCAACCACCTTTGGTCCTGGATCGGCTGCTTGCAAGGCAAACGCCGCTGTGCTATCTCTCCGGGCCCTAAACCACCATCTTTCTATATGCAAGGCAAACCTACCTCCATGCTATCTCTCCAGACTGTCATACCATATTTCTTTTATTTTTCCCGTCATACCATATTTCTAGGCATGAAAATTATGTCTCACTTATCTAACATACAGTAAACATAGTGGCTAAAATGTAGTGGTTTAACACAGTATTCGCTTTTTTTTTGTTTGTTTTGTTTTTGGGTCACACCCGGCAGCGCTCAGGGGTTCCTTCTGGCTCTACGCTCAGAAATTGCTCCTGGCAGGCTCGGGGGACCACATGGGATGCCAGGATTCGAACCACCATCCGTCTGCATGCAAGGCAAACGCCCTTCCTTCATGCTATCTCTCCGGCCTCAGTTTTCACTTTTTATTTGCTAATAATTTTGCAATTGAGGCATGACTCAGTGAAGACAGCACAACTCTCTTTCAAGTGGTTTCAGCTGGGTCAACTCATGGAGAGCAGGAGCTCACATTTCCCAGATAATTCTCCTACAGAAACTGGGTTTGCTGAGCACTGAGAACCCAGCTGGGCCTGCATGGAGGACTTCATCCTCTTCCCTTCCGGCCTCTCTACATGGCTGCTTGGGCTTCCACAAATGATTGGAGGAAAGTGACTGAATCTAGAAACTATGTAGGAGGTAAAAATTGGGAGCATATTGCACAATGATGTGAACTGATTTCACACTAATGAACACTACACTTAAAAATGCTTAACAATGAGGAGCTGCAGCAACATTCTACTGGATAGGGTATTTGCCTTGTACGAGGCCAACCAGGGTTCGATCCCTGGAATTTTCTATGGTCCCCCATGCACCACCAGGAATAATTTCTGAGCACAGAGTCAGGAGTAATCCCTTTGCACTGCCAGATGTGACTCTTCAAACAAAACAAAACCAAAAGTGCTTAAAATTGAAAGGGCAAGGCCAGAGTGATAGCACAGCAGAGGGGCATTTATTTGCCTTGTAAGCAGATGACCCAGTATGGATTTGGGTTCAATTCCCAGCATCCTCTATGATCCCTGAGCCTGCCAGGAGCGATTTCTGAGTGCAGAGCCAGGACTAACTCCTGAGCGCCACCAGGAGTGGCCCCCAAACAAAACAAGACAAAATTGAGAGGGCAGAGCATTAGTATAGTGTGAGTAGGACATCTATCTTGCACATGGCCAATCCCCAGCATATGGGCTCGATTCCCAGCATTGCTTGGGTGCACTGATATTTGATGCCTCAAGTGCCACCAGGGATGACCTAAGCATAGAACTAGAGTAGTCTCAAGCACTGGAGGTTGTGACCTTAGCCTCTCCAAAAAAAGGTTAAAATGGGGCTGGAGAGATAGCATGGAGGTAGGGCATTTGCCTTTCATGCAGAAGGACGATGGTTCAAATCCCGGCATCCCATATGGTCGTGCCTGCCAGGGGCGATTTCTGAGTATAGAGCCAGGAGTAACCCCTGAGTGCTGCTGGGTGTGGCCCAAAAACAAAAAACAAAAAAATGGGGCTGGAGCTAGAGTACTATGGATAAGATTTATATGTTTTGTCTTGCATGCAATTGACCATGGATCTATGACCAGCCCCCCAGTCATGTAGGATTAGTGTAGAGCCAGGTGTAAGCCCTGAACATTGCCAAGTGTTCCCCCCATCCTCCTGTAAAATGGGTTAGAAATCTATGTCAAAGGACTAAGTGCACACCTTGCAAGCTGGAGTTCAGGGTTCAGTCCGAACCAATGGCTGCAAAGTCCCTTGAGCATCACTGAGTGTGTCCCCAAAATCGAATCAAACCGACAAAAAAAGCTACTGCAGAAAATAGCATATACTGTGTGTGTCTTAAAGCACAATTAAAAGTAAACAAATATAATCAGAGAAAGATTGTCAGGGCCTGGGAGTAAATCAAAGGAGAGAGAAGCCTCAGTGATGACAGAAAGCAATAAAACGCAGGCGTCTGGCTCAGCAACTTTCGGGGGCCAGCTGAGGATGCAGAGGGGTTAAGAGACAGTCACAACATGTGTGGTAGGTCCTACAGCTTTCCATCACAGGACTAATATACAAAGCCCAGGCCATGCAAATTGCCTCAAAATAGATGCAATTTAATGTCTGCAATTCCCAGAGACAAACATCGAAGGACATAATTATAGGCTGGGATTTCGTAAACCAAGCCTCGAAAAGGAACACAGCCAAAGACAGGGACCAGTGATAGAAACGGCAGGTGCCTACAGCATTCCCTTTTAACCTAGCATGGAACCTTGTGGGCCAGAAGCAATGCTGTCTGGTGAGGGGCAGGGGAGAAAGCTTCAGATTTTGGTCAATAGCCCATTCTTCCTCGGATATATAATCCTATTGTTGTTTTAGTACTCTTAGGATGTCTGGAAACTATTACTACTGAGATTTCACTTTTGAAACTTTTTCTCTCTCTGAAGTAGTAAACAGATCATAAAGATCATTTATATACTGAATGAACATACATTTCCCATCACCCCACCCCTTCTATATACAAATCCTTCTCACTAGCAAAGACTCTAACAGCCAAAAGTCTACTTACAAAATTTCATTAGATTTGATGGTTAATAGATGATCCCATTTTGTTGTTCTTGTTTTTGGGTCACATCAGTGATGCCAAGAGATTATTCCTGAGGGTGCTTGGGGAACATAAAGGATGCCAGGATTGAACCTGGGTCAGCTATGTGCAAGTTAAGTGCCCTACCTGCTGTATTATCTCTCCAGCTTCTTACAACTTTATTTTTCTTTCCTTTTATTTTTTTGGGACAGATGGTTTGGGCCACACCAGCGGTGCTCAGGGATTACTTTTGGTTCCCTCTAAGAAATGGCCCCTGGTAGGCTGTGGGGATCATATGGGATGCTGGGGATCGAACCTGGGTCTGTCCCAGGTTGGCCACATACAAAGCAAACCCGTGTGCTATCGCCTCAGCCCCTCTATTCTTTTAAATAGGTGTTTTAAAAAAATCATTAAGGGAATGAAGGGATAGTGCAGCTGGTAGGGCATTTGCCTTGCTTTGCCAGTGTCTGACCCAGGTTCAAATCCTAGCCTCCCATATGGTTCCCCAAACACCAGGGTGATTCTTGAGTGCAGAGCCAGGAGTAAGCCCTGAGCACTGCTGGGTGTGGCCCAAAAGGTAAAACACACAGACACACAACCATTTTATTAGGGAATCTGACTTGGCAGTGTTCAAGGTTTTTAGCTCTATGTTGAGACACACACACACACACACACACACACACACACACACACACACACACACACACAAAAACCATTTTGTTAGGGAATCTGACTTGGCAGTGTTCAAGGCTTTTAGCTCTATGTTGACAGATAAGTGGTGCCAGCGATAAAACTTAGTTTGGCTATGGGCAGGCAAATACCCTCTGCACTACACCATCTCTCTGGCCTTCAAATAAGTTTGTTTTTGTTTTTGTTTTGGGTCACACCCCGCAGCACTCAGGGGTTACTCCTGGCTCTGTGCTCAGGAATCGCTCCTGGCAGGCACAGGGGACCACATGGGATGCCGGGATTCGAACCACCGTTTGTCCTGTGTCGGCTGGGGGCAAGGCAAATGTCCTACAGATGTGCTATTTCTCCAACTTCTCAAATAAGTCCTTTTGTTTTGGGGGGGGGTATCACACCCGGTGGCACTCGTAAGTTACTCCTGGCCTGTGCTCACAAGTCTCTCCTGGCAGGCTTGGGGACCATATGGGATGCTGGGATTCGAACCGGCGTCTGTCCTGTGTTGGAAGCATGCAAGGCAAACGCCTTGCTTCTATGCTATCGCTCTGGGCTCCCCTTTTTTGTTTTTGTGCCACATCAGGTGATGCTCAGGGGTTATTCCTGGCTATGTGCTCAGAAATCACTCCCGGTTTGGGGTACTATATGGGACATGGGGAGGGGGTATCAAACTGTAGTCCATCCTAGGTCAGCAGCGTGCAAGGCAAACACTCTACCACTGCACCACTGTCTGGCCCCAAATAAGTTTCAATTATTCTTCATGAGTTCCTATTTTCCTGACCTACAAGCCAATTTTTATACTTTTCTGAAAATACTTGGAATTGCACATTTATTATTACCTTTATTACAGTCTCTCTGCTTTATTGTTATCTGTGGTAGTGTTGAATCCCTGTACTGAAGATTTTTTTTGGGGGGGGGGCCACACCGGGTGATGCTCAGAGGTTACTCCTAGCTACGTGCTCAGAAATCGCTCCAGGCTTGAGGGACCATATGGGACGCCAGGGGATGAACTTCGGTCTGTCCTAGACTAGCACACGCAAGACAAAAGCCTTACAGCTTGAACCACCACTCTGGCCCCAGGGTGTAATTTATTTTATTAAAAAAATTTTTTTTTGTTTTGAGGTTGTGCCCCATTGTACTTGGGGGATCAGGTGTCCTGGGATCAAACTTGGGCCTCCAGGGCTTGCAAAGCATGCACTTAACCCATTGAGCTCTCTCAGACCCCCAATAGAGTGTTTTAGCACACTGCCTAGGGCACTGCAATTAGTGTTAATTAAGCCACATCCCAGTGTGATTGGCCAGTGCTAGGTGGTAGGAGCTGGTGTCATCAATGTGAAAGAGGAAAAAAACTTCACAATCCCTCAGTTTTCCTTTCCTATACAAGTTCTCTACCTAGCTGCCCTCATATCCTCTGTAAAATAAAGACTAAAAGGGCCAGATCCCATCCCATTTGATTTCTGGCATCACATATGATTCTGGGAATGCACTAGGTATAATTCCTGAGGGCCTTGGTGTGAGCCCCTCCCCAAACTAATAATAAGATTAAAGATCACTGCCATGAACCATGTGATGGCCCAGAGAGCCCCAACCATTAGCTGGTAAGACTTAAATATTCATGGTTCAAAAATAATTATATATAAATAATTATATAATAATAGTGGGCATTCACTATGGTGTTAGACCAGTAGTGAATAAGCAGACAATGAACTATTTTTTTTGGGGGGGGGGGTCACACCCACTAGTGTTCAGGGGTTACTCCTGGCTCTACGCCCTGACAAGTAACTTTTACTTTGTGTCTGGAGGTGTTTTTGTTTGCTTGTTTGTTTTTGTTTTTTTGTTTTTTGTTTTTTTTTTGGACATTTAACAATAGGTAGAGTGTCTACTTGGTCTAAAGACAAAGGAATCAGGTTTGGGGTGACGACATTTGTCCTTAGTAGACAAATGAGGCTGAGTATCTCCCAGCAGCCTGGAGTCACAACATATTCCACCTACTCCCGAGGGAAGTCTCACTAGAACCATCTATGACTACATAGATTGTCAATGTTCTTGGGCCTTTGCCAGGCTCCAGCAAGAAAATGCCTTCTTGTAGAGCTGGCAAGAATGAGCGAGGGCAAAGGGTTGGCATTACTGGTCAGGGCAGAGACCCAAGCCCACTCCTCATACCTGGCTCAGGAAGACAATGGCTCCTCCTGACACCTTACATAACTCGGGGAGGAACTGAAAGTAGGGATGGTTGTCCAAGTTTCCTGATTATTGTAGCTAGTCCTCGCTTCCTCTGAACTTCAATAATTTCAATAAACTCTTGTTTATTTTCATGCAGGAAGCACTTCTTTTTTTTTCCCTACAGAAATGACATCATGGCAATAATGAAATATTTTATAAAAACAATTAGCTCTCTGGACTGGAGTAAAGTCCTTGCACTGTGCAAGTCCTTACAATTGCCTTGTGCTGGGCTGACCTGGGTTTGATCCTGGCACCCCGTTGGTCCCCCAAAGACTGACCAAGAACGAGACCTGACTGCAGAGTCAGGAGTAAGCCCTGTGCACGGCTGGGTGTGGCCCAAAAATCTGGAAAAAAAATCAAAAACCACCCCAAAAAACAAAAACTAGCCCTTTCTCCCCTGAAAAACCTGTCACCAGTCTTTATATTTTATAATGTTTTTTGTTTTTGTTTTTGGGCCATACCAGGTGACACTCAGGATTCCTCCTGACTATGCACTGAGAAATCACTCCTGGCTTGGGGGAACATATGGGACACCAAGGAATTGAACCACGGTCCATCCTAGGCTAGCACGGGCAAGGCAAACACCTTATACCCTGTGCCATCACTCCAGCCCCTGTATTTTTTTAAAAATAGATCTTTATTCATTTGTTGTTTTATTTTGGGGGCCACACTGCACTGCACAGGGATACCACCATCTATGTTCTGGTGTCACTCTTGGCAGAGCTTGAAGACCATATAGATAACAGAGATAGAACCCAGGTGAGTAGCAGCATACAAAGCAAGCACCCTACAGGCTGTACTTTTAGTCTTTCACTTTTTTTTTTTTTTTTTTTTTTTTGGTTTTTGGGCCACACCCGTTTGACGCTCAGGGGTTACTCCTGGCTATGTGCTCAGAAATCGCCCCTGGCTTGGGTGGACCATATGGGACGCCGGGGGATCGAACCGAGGTCCTTCCTTGGCTAGCGCTTGCAAGGCAGACACCTTACCTCCAGCGCCACCTACCCGGCCCCTAGTCTTTCACTTTTTGAGCCAGCATCTAAGATGATGTTGGAGCTGTTTTTGATTTTCAGTTATCTTGTCTCCACAACACCACTTTAAACTCCCTAAAAGCAGGGTCCTTATCTTAAACTCCCACGGCCACCCACACCTCATTCCCAAAAGCACTTAAGCCACTATAGAGTAAAGAATGTCTAGTGGGGAGGGAGGGTGGGAAGGAGGGAAGATAAACAGTCCAGAAAGCAAATAAATAATTAGAAATGATTGGTGCAGGAAAGAAACAGCAGCTGTGAAAGGATTCCTGGGACTGCTAATGGGAGTGATCTATGGAATTTAACATCTACGTGTTGGCAAAAGTCAACTTTGAAAACCCTAATGGCACACAGTACAGGGAAAAACCTTGTGGTCCAGGAATATGCCCATCTGCTGTAAAACTTAAGCTGAGCTCTAGTAGTTGCCAACAGTACAGATCTAGTAGCTTCTAATTTTCTTTAAAACTGGACGAAGTTTCGCCAGTTTTGGGCCCGACATTGGGGAGGGCGCTTGTCTTGCTTGTGTGCAGCTGACTTGGATTTGATCCTTGACACTGCAAGGCCTCTCCCCTAAGCCCCGCCAAGAGTGATTCTTAAGCTCAGAAACCAAAGTAAGCCCTGAATAGGGTCAGGTGTGGCCCCTCAAGCAACACTCGCCCTCCAACTCCCATTTCACAGAAACTTGGGGTTGATGTGTAAATCAGCGCCAATGCAGCCTCCAAACTGTTAAGCACCTTATTCTTTTTTTTTTTTTTTTAGTGTATACTGTTTTTATTTCCACAAAACTTAAAAACATGGATTTACTAGTGACAATTGTACAAATTCCTGCCTATGACATGAATGGAAAATCAGTAAATTTTTCTTTTTTAGTTCTGCAAAAGGAACATAATAAATTTAATATAACCATTGTTTTGAGAGAGCAGAAGGACATACAGAAACATTGAGTCTGTTTTCCAGTCTTGTCCTGTTTCTAATGTGAAGTGTGATGAGGAAGAAGTAGGATGGAGAGAAAGACCATTTTGTTAGAGAGGAGGAATCATCCAGTCCTTCTGAAATAAAATAATTTTCTTTTATTCTCTGATGTTGTTCCTCTTTTACTTGAGGACCTTAACAAGTCTGTTAACAGTCAGATAATAAAGATTTATCTGACCCGAGGTATCGGTTCTTTAGCCCTACATTTACTTCTGACTCTATTTGTTATCAGATAAATCTGTAAATCAATATAAAAAGAAATCTGTGAGGGAAAGTTTTTCCCACAAAAAACTACATAACTTAAATTTATGTGTGTATATGTTTCTGTGTGTTTGCGTGCCATGTGCCTTTTGAGGATTAAGGCTATGACCAAAGGAAAATTGATCACTTTAGATCAGGTTGATTTTAGCATGATGGAAAACTCACCAAGGTCCTGGACTCAATATGCCCCTTTAAGCAGACAATTATTCTAATTTTTCTGCTTGCTTGGTTTACTTATTATACTTGAATCAGAAAATATTTAGTTCATGATTATTCTAAAAATCTCATCAGATGTTGCCACAAAATAAATTAAACTGAAATTTTTTATTCAGAATATTTGTTAAATATATAACAAATATTTACTTACAGAAAATATAAAATAATATAATAAAAATAAAATATAAAATAGATATTATATATAAATTAGAATGTAAAGGGGAAAATAAAATAAAGGGGGACATTAAGGCTTTATAAAATATTATTGAATAAGATAAAGTATATTATGGATTTAACAAAACTATTTTTTTCTTGGGCCACACCCCCATTTGATGCTCAGGGGTTACTCCTGGCTAAGCGCTCAGAAATTGCCCCTGGCTGGGGGGGACCATACGGGACGCTGGGGGATCGAACCGCGGTCCTTCCATGGCTAGCTCTTGCAAGGCAGACACCTTACTTCTAGCACCACCTCACCGGCCCCAACAAAATTATTTTTTAATATAATTTTTATTTTGATCATAGTGGCTCACATATTGTTGACAATAATATTTTAGGTACATATTTACATAAAATCAGGGGGGATTCCCATCACCAAATTGTCCTCCCTACACCTCCGTTTTTGTCCTACCTCCCATATCCTCTTCCCTCAACCCCAGGGTTGCTAGAATATGTGGTCCCCTCTGTATCTAGCCTACTACTTAGTAGTCTTGCACCTGTTTGGTCCTGGTGCCTCCCTTATTTCCCCCTCTAACTGGGGGGCAGGACTAGCTAGTTCAAGTTACGTGGTTTTGTTTGAAGAAGAGAAAAGTAATAAACTGGGGTAAAAGTCTAATATGCCGAAAATAAGCGGAATTCTTCTAGAGGTTCTCATCGGTTTGAGAGACGAAGGAGAAAAAGAAGGTGAAACACTCCACCAGTACAAAAAGTGTCAAATATCCAGTGAGGACTCCAATAATAATGATAAGCACCACAAAAAAACAAAACAAAACAAAAAACGCCATGGTCTTGATATAAGAAACATGGCATAGCAGATAAAGAAAGAACAGAAAGGAAGAGAAAAAATAAGTATAACTGGGGACAACAACTTCAATAGTCACACCCAAACAGAGAAATTGACCAAAAATAGATAGGTAAATAAAAATAATAATAATAATAAATGAAGATAAAATAATATATAAAAATAAACAATGTTTTGTGCTTTTTTTTCCCCTCCTGCCCTGACACAGTAAATATTGGGGTCATTCGAAAAGGAATTCACTTGGCCTAAGAGATATGGGGTTTCTCCGTCCTTGGAGTATATTGTCATGGGATTAACTATAGACTCTGTTCAGGATCATTTACTCTCCCGGTGGTTAAGCACCTTATTCTTAAAAGTGCCATTTTTTTCTTAAGTTTTTGGGTCGCACCCAGTGGTGCTCATGGGGTACTCCTGGCTCTGTGCTCAGAAATCGCTCCTGGCAGGCTCAGGAGACCACATGGGATGCTGGGACTCGAACCACCGTCTGTCCTGGATCTCCTGCGTTCAAGGCAAACGCCCTAATGCTATGCTATCTCTCCGGCCCCATAAAAGTGCTTTTTATTTTCTCTAGAGAATAAATAACACCTGAGGGGTGTCCGGAACTCTCTTCGGATGCTCAGGTAACATGTAGAGTCATGGGGCCTTCAACAAGCCCAAACCAACAAACTAACCTGCCCTCCCAACCCAATGCACCAAACAAAAAACTGCAAAAAACCTCTTGAGGCCCGCTCCCCTCAAATCGTTCTTAAACATTCTCAAAAGTCTCAGAATTGTTCAACAGCTCATCTAACAGGGAGAAACATTCCCTCAACTTGCAAATACTTACTGAGCGCCTACTCTATCCTAAATTGTGTGTTTAAATAGCGATGGAACACAAGAACCAAACAGGAGATCTTTCCAGGAAGAATCTCCCAGAATGGTCAAGGGAGGGAGGCACCCAGCTCGGTAAACAAATTCAATTCCAGAACGATCTGATAAGGGCCCCCACCCTCCCGGGGAGAAGTCGGACCCGGACCGGACAGCAGAGAGCCAGTGGAGGGCGCGGGAAGTGGAGACATGTTGGAGGGACATTTTGGACGGGGCTTAGGGATTTGGAGCTGGGTTCTGGAGTCGCTGGTCCGAAGCGCGCGCGCGGCCACCGGGAGGTCACTCGAGTCACACACATTTCGGGTCATTTCCAGCTGCCCACGGGGAGGCGGAGAAAGGCTTTGGCCGGCTCGGGCAGCGATGCGAAAAAGAATGGGTCGTGCAGAGGGCGGTGGTGGATCGGCTTAGGGATTAAGAGCGCAACTCGGGGCGGCGCGGTGGCGCAGGCGATGGGGCGTTTACCTAGCACGCGCTAACCTCGGACGGACCTGGGTTTGATCCCCCGATGGTCCCTCCAAGCCTAGGAGCGATTTCTGAGCTCAGGGCCAGCCAGGAGTCACCCCTGAGCGTCATTGGGTGTGACCCCCAAACCCCCCCAAGCCAAAAAGAGCGCAACAACTAGGGCGCACGAAAAGTCGCGCGCGCGCGCGGGTGGTGGCAGCTCTCCTAATTGGGCTCGATCCCCCTAATGAGGCACCCCCCAAAAAACCCAGTCCGAGTTCCAGAGCGAGAGCCTGGGGCCGGAGGAGCGTGTTAGGGGGACTTAAAACCCTCGGCCCTGTCCCCTCTCCCCTCCTCGGCCCTCGCCCTCCGACCTACCGCCGAGTCAGAGCCCTGGGGTCGCCGCTGGGGCCAGCGATCGGCCGCCTGCGAGCCCACGTCCAGGGAGGGCGGAGGAGGGCGGAGGCGAGGGAAGGGAGAGGGACGGAGGGACGCAGGCAGGGAGGGAGGGAGGGAGGCCGGGCGGGCCGGGCAAGGTAGAAAGGGCGCCCCGAGTTGAGTTGAGCTGAGCCGAGCCAGCCAGCCAGGAGCGCGCGCGCACTTAGCGGCTCCCGGGTCTCCGCGTCCCCATCTCCGCCTCCGCCTCCTCCCCCTTCGCCCCTTCCTCCTCCTCCTCTCTCCCTCCTCCTCCCCGAGCTCCCAGCCCGTCGGCCAACTCTTGTCAGCCAGGCTCACTCCCGGGACTCCCGCGCGTCCTGGGCCACATCCTTTCTTCTTGCCTGCCTTCCCTTCCCTGCCCTGCCTGGGTCTCCCTCCGCTCCGGGGCCCGATTGTCCGCCTTTTCTTTTCCCGTCTCGGTCGGCCCTTCGCTACCCTGCCCTGCCCGAGCCTCCCACAGGGGATCCGAGCCCCCCAAACCAGCGGCCGCGGCACCCCGGCTCCAGCCCAGCCTCGCGCGCGGCGCCCGGGGAAGGGACCCGCCGGGCGAGCGCCCCTTCGCCCTCGCCCAGCCCCGCGCGCCCCCTCTCCGCCCTCCCCAGCCCTGCCCGGCCAGTGGAGCACCGGGAAAGATGAACCACGGCGCCAAAGCCGAGAAGGAGAATTCCCCGGGCGAGGCCAACCTGCAGGAGGAAGAGGTAATGTGGGGCGCCGCTCCCCGGGACTCCAGATTGGGGAACTGCGGCCGGAGCCGGCTTTTGGGGCGCGCCTCTCTACCCGAGCCACAGAGCCTTCCCCCACGAAGCCCCCCGGCATGGTAACGCGTTCCAGGGGTGTATGTATGTGTGTGTCCACGCGCGCCCGCCCGCCTGCAGTGGCATCGCTTTGGAGGACTTATTTTGGAGACTTTTCTCCAGTGGAGTTCAGCTTGCCTTTTTTAAAATTTCTTCCAAAAGCGGAATCGAGATCTGACTCCTGGGCGACCTCAGATTATCTGGCTCCCACTGGATTACTAGGCATTTTTTTTTTTAAAAAATAAGTTCTGTGTCTGCAACTGGAAGTCGTGGGGTGTGTTGGTGTGGTTACAAGAGGAAACTCGGGGAAAGTTAAAACTCGTTAAAAGACACCTTCTGTTCCCTGCCTCTCCCCCCGCCCCCTTTCCCTGTTAAAAGTTCTTGGTGAAATCTCTTTCCAGCTCAGGCATTTTGGATTAATAGATAACTCATCAGCCACATTCTTCTCTGATGAGTCAAAGACCCCGACCCTTGGGGTGGGTTAGGTCTTGTGGATGGAATCGAGATTTTTAAACCTGACCCGATCAACGAGGGAGTTTTAGGAGCGCTGCGATTTAGGAGCGTAAATTGGATGTGTTGCCTGCGTAGAAACGATCAAAAGGCTGCGGCTGCGAAGCGTTCTCTCGATAGAAACAAAATTCAATTTATAGGAGAAAATAAAACAAACCCCGACGTTTCCGAAGGTTGTAGTTAGGGTATTTTTGGCAGCCTTCTTTAGGTACGTTATTTATAGTCTCAAGAAACAACCGTGTTCTAATTTTTAAAACTCCCGCATAGTTTCAATGCTAGAAAAAGTTTAGAGAGTGTAGGTCTAAGACAAATCTGCGTCTTGTTGATATATATCTATATACATAGATATATATAGATATAGATGACCTTGATGCATGACTTCTAGGCAATTGTGTGTTGGAATAAAAGGTGAATGAATACAATTTGCTAGACCTACTCTAGAGCGATAGGAGGCTCAGATGATTATTAAGATTCTGGGTTATGTGTAAACTTAATACTCGGATAGTGGAAGATTTAATTAATACACATAAGCCCTCAGGACATTGCTCACTTATGAAATGGGAACCCTTTACATGGAGGAATTGAGCCTGCAAAACAATGCAGGATAATGACAGGATTTTAGTCTTACCCGTTGTATAGTTAACCTAGAGGAAAGTTATAGACACCAAGCTTACAATAAGCATTGCTTATTGCTTACTCACAAGATAAAATTACCTGTTTTATTAAACTTTATTATTTATTTTTAATTTATGTTTTATTATTTTATTAAAGCTATGTAAAATGTTTATATGCCTTGTTTCTGAGCCAGTGAAGGGATTCTAGTAATATTTTCAAAGAGATGGAGACTTGAAAGATCCACTTTTTCCTTGAAACTAGCTGACAGCTTTGCTTTCTTTTTTGTTTTTGTTCTTTTTAGTACTGAAATAAAATTTTACTTTTTTGCTTTATTGCAATGTTTTTGAAGCATTACTGGAGCAAGTTGTCTGTCCTCTCTTGGGGAAGGTAAAAAAACAAAAAAGGACCAGAAAAGTAGATTCCCTTACCTTCACTTCACCCCCAATCGCCATAACTGCACAGCAATGTCTGAACACACCTGGTAACAAGAACAATTTGCAAAAGTGATCTAGGAACTACATTATAAACTGTCCCATTACAAGACACAGGGTTGGCTTCATATATTGCGAAGCATATATTTTTTATGTAAACTACATGAATTTTTTGGACTACATCAAAGACAACAGAATAGATTTTTGACTAGTAACTACAGGGCACCAAAGTCACATGCTGGAATTTAGAAGGAAACAAGGTTGTTTATCACAAGTGGCTGGAGCGAGGCTGTGCAGAGGGCCCAGTGAGACTCCAGCTGGATCTTCTTTGAGGTCTTGGAAGGCCTAAGGAGACCCACCTGGAATCTTTTTTTTTTTTTTAGGCCACACCGTCGGCACTCAGTGGTTACCCCTAACTCTGTGCTCAGTAATCGCTCCTGGCCAGCTTGGGGACTATATGGGATGCTGGGATCTAACCAGTCTGTTCTGGATGTGCTAGGCAAATTCCCTACCGCTGTGCTGCCTCTCCGACCCCCATCTGGAGTCTTGGCAATAGGTGATTTTGAAAAGCAGGAATCACCCAGATGCAGTTCTTGACCCAAGAGAAGTCAGGTTCTTTTCTCGGAGCAAGGAGAGCCATGGAAGATACTCTGGCACTTAGCTTTGGAGCATATGGGGTCCAGATAAGTGGAAAGTCCCATCAAGGCTTGAAGATGGGAGAAATGGTTTAGGAGGTAGGTCCTCAACCTTGGCCA
Organism: Suncus etruscus; assembly: GCF_024139225.1. Taxonomy (NCBI): domain Eukaryota; kingdom Metazoa; phylum Chordata; class Mammalia; order Eulipotyphla; family Soricidae; genus Suncus; species Suncus etruscus. The sequence goes on from NC_064851.1 coordinate 137,639,988, forward strand.
GATCAGTGGTGAGGACACAGCTAATTTACTCTGACCCTGCCATGGCCAATTAGCATCTATGGCCAGGGGGAGACACATTACTTTGTGATTAAAAAAAAAATTCTATCTCAAAAGATGGGCCTAGGAATTACACCCAACCAACTACCAAGCTGTTTTCATATTGAGTGCCAGATTCTCTACCAGGAAAACAAATGAGCCCCTGTGGTCTTCCTCCATCTCTCTGTTTCAGTGATGCTGTGTGGTTAGATGCTGACCCAGAGCATAGGGCAGGACATAGCAAGCCATAATGGAGGAGACCAAGAGTATACAATGAATGAAAGAGCTGCAAAGCGTTTGACAGACAAGTGACAAGTTTGCTTTTTAAGAACTGACTGTATTTTTACTACACCAAGAAAAATAATTGCTTCAGAAGTTTTAGACCTACAATCTGTCTTACTTAGAAGGTTAAAGATTGTTCTGCATGTAACCATCTTTCTCCGCTTACCCAAATGAGAGAACTTGAGTGGGAAAAGCAAACTAAAGAACTACTCTTACTGACTTTTGCTTTGCTTTTTAGAAGGAAAGTTTTAGTGTCTCCACTCTATAACTAAACAAGATTAGAATCAGTTTTCTGTGTGCCCTATCCAGGTGCCCTGTTCCCCTCCATACCTGTTCTCTACGTTGTTTCTGGTCACTGCCTTGTTTGAGCATTTATAAATCACAGGCTAATGCTGCCTCTTAATTCTGTTGTTGTGCCAACAATGTCCCTTTTCAGATTTGAATGATATATGACCAATAAGTTTCAGTAGGTTTTGCAGAAACCTATTTCAGAAGTAAGGGGACAAGTAGGAAGTTTTCAGAACTTAAGAGGAGGATACAAAGCTGAAACACCATTAAGTCTCTTGTGTTTAAATGTAAGAAAAGAAAAATTGGCCTGAGTGATACAGGTAATTCTGCTCTCTTAATCTATTCTAATAGAGGAGGGAGACTAAAACATCTGGTTTTATTTTGGATCACACCCAGATAGGATTTTTTTTTTCTTTGTTTTTTGGGCTACATCCAACGGTGCTCTGGTTACTCTTGGCTCAGTGCTCAGAAATTGCTCTGGCAGGCTTGGGGGACTATATGGGATTCCAGAAATTGAACTGGAGTTGGTCCTGGGTTTGCCGCATGCAAGGCAAGTGCCCTATTGCTGTGCTATCGCTCTGACCCCCAGATAGGACTCTTAACTTACTGGCCCTGAACTCAGGTTACTTCTTGTGGGCTATGGGGTGACAGGGATAGAATCCTGGATCAACTGCTTGCAATTTTTAAGCCCTGGTAGTCAAACTTTCTAAGCCAGAAAGCCACAAATGAAATGGATATGGTATTTGGTGAGTCCTACTGATGTGCATGACATTACCAAAACCATCACATTGGATTCTCTCCCTACTCACCCAGAGATCCGCAGTTTGTTCGCAAGTACATTTAAATGCTTTGCCTGAGATTTTCATTAAACAGAACACACACATATAGTCTATACGATGACAAGAATGGAAAAATGTGTTTGGTTGTAGTTTTTGGTGGCCTTGGACATGGTGAGGAGCCCAATCATCCGTAAGAGAAAATTGTTGACTTCATAGATACTTATTCAGGGTAATTTAGATTTCCTCCCCAACTTTGCAGGATTTTCCCTCCCTTAACCATTTTTTTCAAATGAGTTATTTTCCAGTATGTTTTATTCCCCCCTCTGAGAAGTTCTGAAGCCCTGATGACCACTTTGTTGATTCCAGTTGATTTAGAATGAATAGTTTTAGGATTTAGAAGAATTGTTTTGCAGCCTTTTAGGATTGAGTGTTTTTGAGAATTTGGGCGGGATCTGGACTTCTACTTTGGATCATATTTAAAACTTTGAGGAAAAATAATTCCTAACATTAAGTTAAGCCAACTGTGTAAGTCAGATAACCTGTCTGACTTATGGCTTCTAGCAAATGTTCCTGTGTAAGTTGTTGCGATAAAGAAAAGCCAGTGATTACAATCTTTCTGGCATCTGCTTTATAGAAAGGTCAAATATTTATACACACATATATATTTATATATGTCCTTAGGTAATTTTTTTTTTTTGGTTTTTGGGCCACACCCGGCGGTGCTCAAGGGGTTACTCCTGGCTGTCTGCTCAGAAATAGCTCCTGGCAGGCACGGGGGACCATATGGGACACTGGGATTCGAACCAACCACCTTAGGTCCTGGATCGGCTGCTTGCAAGGCAAACACCACTGTGATATCTCTCCGGGCCCTTATATCATTTTATAATGCATGAAACACCTAGACAAGATAGTTTCAAAACATCTTTGGCAGTTTGCATTAAATCAGAGGAGACTTGTTAAAATTAGTGAATTGTGAAAGTTTTTTAACAATTAAATGTATTGTATGGCAATTCCTATGTTTTATCAGTCATTTTTTTTGAAAGGTTATTTCAAAATTTTATTAAATAGTTTAGTTATTTTCTTGAAATAAGGAGTTTTCTTTCTTTTCTTTTTTTTTTTTTTTTTGGTGAAATTCATTGACTTTATTTATTTTTTTTCTTGTGTTCTGGGGTACTTTCCAGTCTGATGGTAAATACTTTTAAAAGGTCTTTTATTATGCAGTAACACCAGGCTAAGCTTCATTATTTCTTAAATGGCTTTGTTTTGTTTTTGAGCCACACCTGGCTATGCATAGGATGAGGCTGGGGAACCTTATTTGGTACCAGGATAAAACCTTGGTAAACCACTTGATTTGGACTATATAGCTCTGCTCCTTTCATTTTTGTTTTTTTGTTTTTTTGTTTTGTTTTTTTTGGCCCACACCCGGTAACGCTCAGGGGTTACTCCTGGCTTTGCGCTCAGAAATCTCTCAGGGCCCCTCCTGGGTCAGCGGCTCCTGGGTCAACCCTGTGCAAGGCAAACGCTCTGGCCCCATCCCATTTTTTTTTTTTTTCTGTTTTTGTTTTGAACAAAAAAAGCAGTTGGTTAGCATTACTCCAAAAGACACCAGGCTGGGGCCAGAGAGATAGCCTACAAGTAAGGCGTTTTCCTTGCATGCAGAAGGACAGTAGTTCGAATCCATATATGTCCCCCGAGCCTGCCAGGAGCGATTTCTGAGCCAGGAGTAACCCCTGAGCAACCCCTGAGCACTGCCGGGTATGACCTAAGAACAAAAAAACAAAAAACAAACAAACAAATACCAGGCAGGTATCATAGAAAGTAGAAATTAATTTTATTTGAAGAAAAGCAGACCTGGCTGTGTTCAGGGCTTACTCCTGGTTCTGCACTCACAGATCTATCACCCCTGGTGGTACTCAGGTTTTGGGGTGCCAGGGGTTGAACCAGGCTCAGGTGCATGTAAGACAAATGTCTTACCTGCTGTACTGTATCTCTTTGACCCCAGAAAATCAGAAATTAAGATCTTTTTCCTTGGTTTTCTTTAGTTCTTAACAATTTTGTTATGATATTGGGTGAAAATAATTCTAATTCTCACATTAGACTAAAGTACTATATCAGTTTAGTGTGGCAGCCTTGGGTTTTTATTAAGCTTTTAAGATTGACAACTTTATGACATGGGGAAAGAGCAGAATGGTTTTCCAAACTTTTCACCAAATTTGGTGTTTCCATTTGAAACCAAATCAGATCTAAGGTCATGGTCACTTTGGCAACACAAAGACAAAATCAAATCATAGTATATACCAATTATAGATTAGACTTTTGTGACAGTGCTTTTTTGGGGGGAGGGGGGCTGGGCTGCACCCTGCTGTGCTCAGGGTTGACTCTTGGCTCTGGCAGGCTGGGGGGAACTGGATGCCAGATATTGAACCCAGTCCATCCCGCCTTGGTGTGCAAGGCAAATGCCCCATTGCTGTTTTAACGCTCTGGCCCTTGGTGACTATGTTCTGGATAGATATGTATTAACTATAATAAAATGATGCTGTCAGATGCCAACATAACTTGAGCTTTTGGAGTTACTTTTCCTGTAGTTACTTGTTTCCAAAGGTAATTGTGGGGTTAGAGGTTCTTTTTATTTATCTATTATTTTATTTTATTTGGTTTTTGGTCCACACCTGGTGATGCTCAGGGGTTACTCCTGCCTATACGCTCAGAAATCGCTCCTGGTTGGGGGGGGCATATGGGACACCGGATAATTGAACTGAACTGCTGCAAGGCAAACGAACACCCTACAGCTGTGCCACCGCTCTGGCCCCCTTTTTATTTAAATTTGGGGGAATTGATACCATACTTGTCAGGGCTCAGTGCTTAATCTTGGTTCTGTACTCCTGGAATTAGAGATCACTCCTGGCCGGGCTCAGAAGACCCTTGAACCATGTTAGCCACATACTAGGGAAGCACTTTACATTATTATATACATTATTTCGTGGTTATTTTTATTTATGCATTTTTTGATTTGAGATTACTAGCAGGGACTATCTCTGCTTATGAACCTTGGTCTGCTGGGAAGCCTGTACTTTGCTCCAACTTTTTGAGCCATCTCTCACTTAAAGGTGCTCTTCCCTACAATTTTTGTAGGTTCTTGTTAACTTAGGCTTTCAATACAAAGAAGTTTAATCTAAGTGATGGGACAGTAAAAGGGGCAAAATGTGGATTGAGGGGGGAGCTATAAGCATTGGGTATATGGTCTTGATAAAGTTTTAATTTTTGGTACTTTATCATAAAATGATAAGCATGCACAAGGATTTGTTTAGTTGAGTTTGTTTGTTTGTTTTTGGGTCACACTTGGCGGTACCTAGGGTGACTCCTGAGTTCAGTTATTAATGATAGTGAAAATCCACAAGACTAGGTCTAAATTAAGAAAATAACTATTGGGCCCGGAGAGATAGCACAGTGGTGTTTGTCTTGCAAGCAGCCGATCCAGGACCAAAGGTGGTTGGTTCGAATCCCGGTGTCCCATATGGTCCCCCGTGCCTGCCAGGAGCTATTTCTGAGCAGCCAGCCAGGAGTAACTCCTGAGCACCGCCGGGCGTGGCCCCAAAACAAAAACAAAACAAAGAAAGAAAATAACTATTAAACCATTGTCTGCTTTCTGAATTAAGTAGTCATTAATCATAGTTTTCAGCCATAACTGAGTATCTGTTGGAGATATGCAGTGTGAAAAAATGATTGAAAGTAAAAGAAGCTTACATAACTTATTTTTTTAACTTAAAACATTTTTTTGTTTGTTTTTGGGCCACATCCGGCAATGCTCAGGGGTCACTTCTGACTATGCTCAGAAATTGCTCCTGGCTTGGGGGACCATATGGGATGCCAGGGATCGAACCGAGGTCTGTCCTGGTCAGCCGTGTGCAAGGCAAATGCACCGCTGTGCTATATCGCTCTGGAACTTTTTCCCCCTTCCCAATTATGCACTCAGGGTGTTGTATTGCTATATTTCCTTGGAGGGCTGTAGGGGAGAATTCAACTTTTTCAGTTTCTAACTGAATTTTAATTGAGAGACTAATTCTCATGTTATAGCATTGAATGAGAAGGGTTAAAGTTTAAAATTATCCTGTGTGAATTCAGTTCTTGCCTATGTTTGTCAAAATATACACATATATACAGAAAATGATTGATGAATTGAAGGTCATTTTTATTTACTTGCTGATGCTTGTCTTTTTCTAAATTCTTAAAAATATACTTGTGGGGCCTGGAGAGATAGCACAGCGGCGTTTGCCTTGCAAGCAGCCGGTCCAGGACCAAAGATGGTTGGTTGGTTCAAATCCTGGTGTCCCATATGGTTTCCCCCCCCCCCCCCCCCCCCCCGTGCCTGCCAGGAGCTATTTCTGAGCAGACAGCCAGGAGTAACCCCTGAGCACCGCCGGGTGTGGCCCAAAAACCAATATATATATACACACACACACATACACATACTTGTGAACAAACCCATGTCAGTGTCTTTTCACTTGAAAATTCCATCAAATTCTCTCAAGATACCTGTAGGTGACAAAACCTTGGGTTTGGTCATGGTTGTGTCCCCCAGCCTGTCTGCTGTAGGAATCTTGTGTCCTTTTGTGATACTTATCTCATGATAAATTCCCCAACTCCTGCAGTGATCTGAGCTGCTCTCCTTGTTCTAAAGTTTGCAGTTCACCTTGTACTATTGGTTTTATTGACAAACACCCACCCCCCCCCATTACCGTACAGCACTCTTCTCTAGACACACACGAAAGTCCAAACAATATTTGGGGGTGTGCTAATGGACCTCAATTCGTTATAAAGTACTTGCTTTTCATCACTTCCCCATTTTATGTGAATGGCTTATTCCAAAGAGATTGTTTCCCTTAGAATTCCAGTAAAAGTTTGTTTTTTGTTATTCTTTATGTGTTTAAAAAAAGAAGTCTTCTCAATCTTACTACATTTCTTTTTTTTTTTTTTTTTTGTTTTTGGGTCACACCTGGCATTGCTCAGGGGTTTCTCCTGGCTCTACCCTCAGAAATCGCTCCTGGCAGGCTCGGGGAACCATATGGGATGCTGGGATTTGAACTACTGTCCTTCTGCATGCCAGGCAAATGCCCTACCTCCATGCCATCTCAGCCCCTCTTACTACGTTTCTAATACTCAAAGACACTACCCAGAACCACTGTCTGTCTCGTTCACTTCTCTATAATTTATCATCAGGGCCAGAGAGGATAATTCAGAGGTTAAAATGGTTGCCTTGAATGTGTCAGTTGTGGTTCCATCCTGGGTACCTCATATGGGTCCTCTGAGTGCTGCCAAGAGTAAGCTTTGAGCACTGCCTGGTGTGGTCCCCAAACGAAACAAAACCATATACATACAGTCTTTATTTTATAAAGTCTTCTTTTCTTTCTTTTTCTTTTTTAAAAATATGGAACGCTTCACGAATTTGCGTGTCATCCATGCGCAGGGGCCATGCTAATCTTCTCTGTATCATTCCAATTTTAGTATATGTGCTGCCGAAGCGAGCACTAAAGTCTTCTTTTCTAATTAGATGGGTGACCAGCCATTAGAAAGCAACTCTTTGTTGAGTGCTCAGTGTGATGCAGAGAAACTAAGGATGGACCAGTGTAGCCAGGTAATACCCCACCCCCACCCCTCTACCACCCCCACCTACCCCCTCAGCTACCTTGTCTGTTCTGTTCAGCAGCTCTGCCCCTGTGCAACAACAGTGCACTTGGAGCACTTGGGCTTGGACCATTTGACTTTGGTCTGTGCTGTAGTACCGAAGTTGACCCTTTGGACATGGGCTTCAGGAAAAGCCTGGTTTGGGTGGAAGAGCAGGAGCTCCTGCCTTCCCAAACAGGCCTGCACTGTGTGACCGCCACTTTGGAATGTTTGTGTTCAGTTTCATTTGGCACCTTAGTGTCTGCCTGAGGGTAGGGGAAAGGGAATGCAAATGCTCCTCTTGAACATTGCTTTGGTCAAAGAAAAAACTTAGGAAGGAATGAGGAGAATGAGCCTCAATAATAGCTGGAGCCAAAGTGGCTGCGAGGCTCAGTGGGCTTGAGGCCACCTGGAACCTTTTTTTGGCGGGGGGGGGGGGGGCACACCAGGCTGTGCTCAGGGGTTACTTCTGGCTCTGCACTCAGGAATTACTACTCCTGGCTGTGCTTGGGGGGGACCCTACGAGATGCCAGGGATAGAACCCGGGCTGACTGTGTGCAAGGGAAACACTCTTCCTGTAGTAGTGCTCCAGTTCCCATATGTGTATATGTGTATGTATATATAAAAATTTAATGAACCACTGTGTGTGTGTGTGCATGTGTGTGCACACCAAGCTCTGTGCTTTTGGTCACTCCTGCGGAATCATGTGGAGCTGGAATTCCTGCATACAAATGTGTGCTGCAGCCTGTTGCCTAGTCTCTCTAGCCTAGAGTATATTTATTTAGTTTTTAGTTTGGGGCCATACCTAGCAGTGCTACTCCTGGCTCTGCCCTCAGATGTCATTTTGGCATTGGGAATTGAACCTGGGACAGCTGCAAGCCAGTAAGCATCCTACCTGCTATTTATCTATCTAGCCCTCTGGCCCCAGGGACCAGGTGTTTATTTAAATGGACATTGTGGATTGATAGGAGGTTGTCATTTCCACTGCTGGGGCTGAGCCTTTTTTGACCTTTGGGATAATTTAGATTATAATTCCTTGCTTTCACATTCTGACTTTCAAATGTACTAGGAGAAAAAATTTTAATTATTTGTTTTGTGGAACTGGAGATCAAACCACTCACATATGCAAGGCAAATACTTTACCATTAAACACATCCCCAGCCTACCAAGAGATTTTTTTTGGGGAGGGGTGAGGTGGGTGGATAGTTATACCTGCAGGTAAGTAGGGTTTATTCCTGACTCTGCTTAGGGATTATTCCTGAGGATGCTCAGTGGGGGTGCATGTGGGATGCTGGGAATCCGAGCTGGGTTCAGCTGCATGCAAAGCCCTGCACTCTCAACATAAACTGACTTACTAAATTTTTTTTTGTTTTTGTTTTTGGGTCACACCCACCAAGCTCAGGGTTTACTCCTGGCTCTACACTCAGAAATTGCCCCTGGCAGGCTCAGGGGATTCTGGGATTCGAACCACTGTCCTTCTGCATGCAAGGCAAATGCGCTACCTCCATGCTATCTCTCCGGCCCCCTGACTTACTAAACTTTTTATTCAGCATTCCATATCTTTTCCATATAGAGACAAATAAAATTTTTACTGATAATTGGCATTTGTTTTAAATCATTTGTTTATGGAATGGTGGCCCACATTTTAAGAAGCTAGGTTTTAAACAGCTTCCATGTCATTGTGTGTATGTATGTTGATGGGGAGGTGCATGTTGGAACTTAATGAAATTGACCATTTAATTTTTTTTTTTTTTTTTTTTTGGTTTTTGGGCCACACCCGGTAACGCTCAGGGGTTACTCCTGGCTATGCGCTCAGAAGTCGCTCCTGGCTTGGGGGACCATATGGGACGCCGGGGGATCGAACCGCGGTCCGTCTCCTAGGCTAGCGCAGGTAAGGCAGGCACCTTACCTCCAGCGCCGCCGCCCGGCCCCGACCATTTAATTTTTATTGGTAGTCTATGATGGAAAATGTCCAACTATTTATTTCATGCTGTGCAATGTTCAGCAGTCTTGTCCATTCGCTCCTGAAATATCTATATATATTTTTTGGTTTTTGGGCCATATCCGGCGGTGCTCAGGGGTTTACTCCTGGCTGTCTGCTCAGAAATAGCTCCTGGTAGGCATGGGGGACCATACGGGACACCGGGATTCGAACCAACCACCTTTGGTGCTGGATCAGCTGCTTGCAAGGCAAACGCCCTGAAATAATTATTGAATTTTTTTTCTTTTTTTCTTTTTTTTTTTTTTTTGGTTTTTGGGCCACACCCGGTGGTGCTCAGGGGTTACTCCTGGCTGTCTGCTCAGAAATAGCTCCTGGCAGGCACCAGGGACCATATGGGACACCGGGATTCGAACCAATCACCTTAGGCCTTGGATTGGTTGCTTGCAAGGCAAACACCACTGTGCTATCTCTCCGGGCCCTAATTATTGACTTTTATTGCGTATTTACGAGGTGCCAAGTACTAGCCAAACATTTATTTCTTTATTTCATCCTCATTACAGGGGAGGTGTCTTAAGTCTGTAGGGGCTTGGGTGCCAGTGTTCTGGGGTCTATGAGTACTATCTTTTTTTTTTTTTGGTTTGTTTTTCATTTTGGGGCCACATCAGGTGACGTTCAGGGGTTACTCCTTCCTATGCACTCAGAAATCACTCCTGGCTTGGGGGAACCACACGGAACGCTGGTGGATCGAACCACCATCTGTCCTAGATTAGACGAGTGCAAGGCAAGCGCCCTACTGCTTCGCCACTGCTCCAGCCCCTGAGTGCTATTTCTTCATGCTGGCCTGTACACATAGCCAGTATCTCAACCCTGGGTTAAAGTGAAGTGAATCATTCAGTGAGGAATACAGTCTACACTAAAAGGAAGGAAGAGAGTGGGAAGAGTGCTGGAACGATCAGAGCAGCTATAACTAATGGCATTTGAGCTAATAAGTCAATTAAGATTCTGCCAGAGAGAGGTCAAGCTTAGTGGGTATGCAGGAAGCCTGGATTTGGCCCCCATTATAGCGTGATTCCCCCACTCACTACCAGGAGCAAAGTGAAGCACAGTAGGGAGTAGCTCCTGAGCATTAGTGGGTGTGGTCCACAATTCCCCTCCCAAATATTTTTGCCTGAGGAGTGCGGGAAAGGATGGTTGAGACAGGTTTAAAACCTTTCTTGGAGCGAAGACAGGTCAGGGGAGGAAGGAAAGGAAGGAGGAACTGGGGAACCTTCCCCAGTTTTGATGACATGAGGGAGAAACTTGCCTTCAGCACAACCCAGACTGCCCTGGATGGGCAGATTATAGTGACAAAGTGGCATTTGGTGGCAGATTATAGTGATAAAGTGGCATTTGGGGACCTCTGTATGGGAGAGCAGAGGCAGTAGAGTTGGAGAGCTGTGGAGAGTCCACAAGGTGACAGTAATAATCTCCGTTTCGACTAGATCTTTATGGGGGGGGGGGCCTGGGCCACACCTAATGATCCTCAGGGGTTATTCCTGGCTATGCACTCAGAAATCGCTCCTGGCTTGGGGAACCATATGGGACTACGGCAGTCGAGCCTCGGGCTGGGCTGTCCTAGGTTGGCAAGTACAAGCAGACGGCTTATGCCCTGCACCACCACTCCAGCCCCTTGACTAGATCTTTTTTGTTTGCTTTTTGGGGGTTGCATGCTCAAGGTCACTCCCTGCATTGTGCAGGCCTCCTGCATGCAGAACCTGTGTTTCAGATGTTCCTAACTGGTCTTCTTACACATTAGTTTTTGCAGTAACTGTGTAACCAAGAAGAGTTTGAAAAGGGAAGTGAAGGAGACAAGATAGGAGAGGAGATAAGGCTGTGGGGTGTGAGGACGGATAGAAGAAGAATTCTCAGGGATTCCTGAATACACTGATAATTATCTAACAATCTGCCAATCTATCTAGCAAAAACATCTACTAATCTGGTTTTGATTCCAGAACAGATTGGTAATCTTTGGAAAGATGGGTTGTGATTGGAAGCCTGAGAACACTGAAGTGTGAGCTTCTAGGTAAGGGCCTTGTGAGGAGGTGGTAACGCAAGGGGAGAGAGCCTATTTATTCTTTTACATAGGAGGAGCACTGGACTTTCTCAGAAAGAAGGATCTGGGGTGGTATTTTGTGGTGTGCTGGATGGAACCCCCCAGACCTCACATGCAAGACAAGTTCTCTTATCACTGAATTTTGTTACTACTACAAGCACATTTTTGCAAGCATATATACTCCAGATGTAGTCTGCTTGGTTATAATAATATTTGGTATATTTATCTATTTGAAACCTGAGTTGGGGAGTTTAGAAATATCTAGGCATATGTTGCACTTACTTACTTCAGACTCTGGAAATTGTTTCTCTTAAAAATTTGTACTTATTTCCCAGACTTCCAGGTTTTTTTTTTGCATAAATACTGTAACAAGAAGGGATGATTAAGCTATCATAACCTTTATGTATAGGTTTGGAAAGGAAAGAGTAGAAGACCTGCAGAGTCTTATGCTTTTTTTTTTTTTTTTTTGTTCTTGAGTCACACCTGGCAGGGGTTACCTGGCTCTGCGATTTAGAAATCACTCCTGGCATGCTTGGGGGGGGGGGGGAACCATATGGGATGCCGGGATTCGAACCACCGTCCTTCTGCATGCAAGACAAACACCCTACCTCCATACTATCTCTCCGGCTCTACATGCTTTTTTTTTTTTTTTTTTTTTGTGGTTTTTGGGTCACACCCGGCAGTGCTCAGGGGTTATTCCTGGCTCCAGGCTCAGAAATTGCTCCTGGCAGGCACGGGAGGACCATATATGGGACGCCGGGATTCGAACCGATGACCTCCTGCATGAGAGGCAAACGCCTTACCTCCATGCTATCTCTCCGGCCCCTACATGCTTTTTTTTAAGAACCCATTTATTCATGTTGCTTGTTCTTCTTAGACTCTATTTTGATATTTAATAAAAAGTTTTGCTATATAAAATCTTTAAGCACCACGATTACATCTTCTTGGACTTTTTGTCAGAGAGAAGGGTAGAATGATCTTTTAAGTCATCTGTTCTGTGGATCCTATTTTTACCATAGTCATCTTATACTTTCCTTAAAAGTTTGCTGCCTTTTCTGCAAAGTGTCAGCAGACAAAAAAAGAAAAAAGAGTTTAGGAACTCTGAGTAACAGCTTGCATTTGTATTTCTGGTAGGTTTCAAGCCTCCTGCAACCATTCTAATGGCATAATACATAGAATAGTGGAAGAGAAAAAAACAAAAGGGATGGCAGTAAAAAAAAAGAAAAGCCAAGTCCACCTGGAAGACAGTTCTAAATCCCAGACTGTAATACATTATTGTTGCACAAATTTCAGATGCAAAGACTTAAAGGGAACTAGGGAGCAGTTTGGCTTACCTGTCAGCCTTCTAAAATGGGGGGGGGGCAGGCGGACAAAGGAAAGATTGAAGGTCCCTCTTACCAAGCCATGGAAATAAATTGAATCCAATTTCACATGAGTTACATTTAATAATGACCTTCCTTAATTCTGAGGTCACCAGGTAGATGAGCTGGCACGTAGCCAGCAATAGCCCCGAGAAATCCTGAATAATGATCACCCTCCTGTCTCCTTGAATCTCCCTCCCCCAGTCCTTGTGTTATGAAAATAGTTCTTAGCCCATCCTGTGGGGGTGGCCAGTGGCGACCTCCTGAGACAAGGTAGGGCAGGAAAGGTGTGATCTTATTACAGAATGCCCATTCCTTCCTTTGTGCACGGAGGGGAAGTGCTACAGAAGTGTAATTACTTGGCCCAGCGTGTGATTTACAGGACCTGAAGATGTGTGAGTTGCCACAGAGGCATCTAGTTTTAAATACAGTATTAGGCCGAGCCAGGGGGATGTTTGGGGCGGAACACACACACACACACACACACACACACACACACACACACACACACACACACACACACACACACACACACACACACACACACACACACACACACACACTCTCTCTCTCTCTCTCTCTCTCTCTCTCTCTCTCTCTCTCTCTCTCTCTCTCTCTCTCTCTCTCTCTCTCTCTCTCTCTCTCTCTCTTCCGGCCTGCGCCTGCTTGGGGATGTGAGTGAAATGTTGGAAAGTGCTTCTCCTGGGGCCTGTTTTATCAGGAGCCAGCAAAATGCTGGAATCCTGTCAGCCACCATCTACCAAGCTAGATTATGTGTATGTGGGTGGTGGGGGAAATTTGGGTCACATCGAGTGGTGCTTAGGGGCTACACTCACTGTCTGTGCTCCAATACCACATGTGGTGCCAGTGTTTGGCACATGTAAAACAAGCATCTTAGTCCTATGCTGTCTCTCTGGCCCACTCTTTCTAAATTCTTAAAAGCCGAGCCTGTCCTTTCTTTTTTTTTTTTTTGAGCCTGTCCTTTCTAATACAGCCAAGCAATTAGCTGGTAATAAGCTGAAGAGTGGTTCAATATAAAGGTAATCTTTGCAAAAGTTTCCTTTTTACATACAGTAAAAAAAGTACATACAGTACTTTTTTTTGGGGGGGGGGGTGTTTGGATCACACCTGACTCTGCTTAGGTTTTACTTCTGGTTATGTGCTCATAACCAAATGGATTATGGAAGATTGGAACCCGGTAGGCAAACACCCTACCCGTTGTATTCTATCATCCTGCCCACACTGTACTTTTAATTATGTGTGAAACCCTTGGAGAAATGTTAACTTTGATTTGCTTTTTGGTTTCTGGGCCACACCCAGTACTGCTCTGGGGTTACACCTTGCTCATTGCCCTGGGGATTGCTTTGAGAGCGAGCACTGGATTTAGTCTTCAGTGTTCTCTAGCTCTTTCTGACGCCTAAGGGCAGAATTTAAGGTCAGGTACAAATCTAACTTGTAAAAAGCTGACTTGTATGGTTTTTGCTTGCATGTGAACTCATAACTCACTTTCTGATGAACATTACTTTGCTTTAAACAGACTTTAAATCAAAGTTGACACCTATGCCTTATTTTTCCATGTGAATTCCTGACTCCTTTACTGAGAAGTCTCTTGCAAATCAAGAGATTATCTATCTCCTGTGACAGTGTGTTGACCCCATCCACTTGGAACTACAGGCTCATTCATTAGGGTCCAGGGGCTTGGCCCTTGGTAGGTACTTGTCAAACTCATTGCATTCTTAAGGTCTTTGTGCCTGCCCTTCCAGTCTGTTTACATGGTATCTGGTCAGCCAGATTACAGTTCCACATTCTCCAGAGAGATCTCTGAAGCATCCTCACCCAACCTTCCCACCTTCTAGCCATCATACCATGTACTTTGTCCTGTGATTTTAGAGGGTGAGGCGCTGGCAGCAGGGGCCTCTGGTTTAAGGCTATAACTCCTCATGCCAGGAATTACCCCACACAATTCAGACTGCGCAAACTCCTGTGCCCTGTACACCACACTGCAGAGTTCTCAGTCCATTCCAGCTGTTTGACGTTTGAAATCGCTAATCCCTTAATGGGCATTGAGTTTTTTGGGAGCCTCACTCCTCAGAAAGTATAATTGCCTTATACTCAGAATCCTCACATAGGAGGGAGAAGGTGAGGTGAGCGCCACTGTTATTTTTCCTTTCCGTGGGCGGTGGAATCCTGTCCTTTGTGCCCTTAGATTAGAATCTACCATGCTTGGGGCCTGGTGAGCTGGCATGGCAGGGGGTGGTACATGGAGGAAGGGAAGGGGAGATGCAGTCCCGTCTCAGGTGTAACTGGTTTCCAGGGGTGCCCTTAATAAAATAGGTGGCGTTGATTTGAAGATACTCAGCTCCTATCTAAGCTCCCCTCAACTGCACTATTAAACACCCCTCTATTGAGAGGCCCACTGACAACAGCCTTTTAGCACCTTCTTGGGTAGCCCTTAGGGAAGCATCTGAGTGAGCTCTGTGACCCTGCGATGGCACCTCACAGTCACCCTTCATAGCCTCGTGTCAACCTCATACTCCGAAGTTGTTTTTATTCATTATAAAGCAGGACAGACCACCTTTAAGGAGGAAACACGCCATTAATGGGCCTCAAGGCCCAAGTGCCCAGCTATTCAGGGACACACAGACCCTTACCTGCTTTCCTGGATTGGCATGTAGCCTCATACCTGACTTCTAGAAGACTTTTAAAAGTCTAGCTGTAGGGGCCAGAGATGGCATGGAGGTAAGGCATTTGCCTTGCATGCAGAAGGTCAGGGTTTGAATCCCGCATCACATATGGTCCCCTGACCCTGCCAGGAGAGACTTCCGAGCATAAAGCCAGGAGTAACCCTGAACGCAGCCGGGTGTGACCCAAAACCAAACCAAAACAAAACAAAAACTGTACCCATGGTCAGAAGGCCATAGAACCAGTATTTTAAAAACCCTAGCTTCTAGTTGTAGCAGTTTCTAGTTCTAGTAGTCCCAGGCCACTCCACCCATGGTCTTCACTCACCCTTCTTATCTCTTCACTAAAAGACCTTGAAAATTTTTGTCTTATCCTTAAGTCTTTGAAGCCAGTTGCAGAAATCAAATGTGGGCCTGGTCAGCCTCCGGCCGGGTGCAGTGGAAGCACTGGAATCTCATTCTCATTTTTTTGCCTTCCACCTACACTGGTATTGGGGTGAAGGGGTGCAGGGTTGGGAGTGGGGAGACATCTGGGCCGCAGGGGGGGGGTGGACTGTTCTGGGGAATAGGTTTTAAAAAGCCTGAAATGGTTTTGTTTTTGTTTTTGACGGAGAAAGTCACAGCCCCTCCTTGAGAAATGGGTGGGAGTTTCTGGGTGTGAGCTAACAGCAGGAAATGACCCCTTTCTAAACAAAAGGACTCTTAAAGGCCCATCCTGAGTCCTTTGTTTTTTGGGGAGGGGTTTATGCAGGAACCCAGAGCTAGGAAATTCATCTCCGGGCTTGAATCACCCCAGTGGGGGAGGGGACAAGGGTGGGAGAAGAGTCACTCCTGCTCCCAGTCCTCTCCGGGCTGGGTGTCCTTCGGGTGCTCAAGGCTAGTTGCTATATAGTCTGGGTTCTTCATGTGTGTATGTGGGGGGATCAGGACCTCCAAATCAAGCCGGAGCCAGGTTATTTTTCGACAAGATTCTGCCCGGTGGCACATTCTGTTTTTTCTGGGACTTACTGTAGTTGCTGGGGGAAAATAAAGCTAGCAGATGCAGAAATATGGAGGGGGAGAACAACAGTTATTTTGTTTTTGTTTTTAGGGACACACCTGGCAGAGCTGGGGAAGCCTGCTGTGCCCGGATGGAACCCTGGGGTCCTTCCAACACTTCATCCAAAACCCATTGAGCGAGTTCCCCATCCCAGACTGAGGATTTTGTATGATCTGCTCCATAGTAGTTGGAGTAGTCTAAAGAGTCAGATTTAAAGGGCCTCATTTTTAAAAAGATTCTTTTAAAATTCTTTTCGAAATAGCGCGTGACTTCTGCCTCTTGACTAACCCAGGGGATTAGCCACCCTCTCACTCTTAGACCGGAGTTTGCACTGAAGCTGGGCTAAGTTTCTACAGAGTACACCCTTTAAAGTGCCCATTATAATCTGTATTTGTACTGCAGGATCCTGCACTTCAATTACTAGGAGAGTAGTCTTGTCAAAATTATTTTGTTTATACAAATTCTTGCTGACTTGTAGCAATGAACTTTTCCAGCACACCATTTAAATTTTTTTTTATTATTTCTATTTTACCCTCCCCCAGGAATAGAAATCTTCTCACTAATAATTAGAAACACATTTTGTTGAAATTGGTTTTGTGGTCAACTTCATTTTCAGAATATTTGAAAATGACAAACATCTCTTCAAAGGGAAATGCAGCACTATTTATAGGCTTTGTATTGTGACTGTATTTATAGAAAGGCCTTCTGATTTATCTGGTGGGTCCTGTGGAAGTGGGGGTGGAAGTGGTTTGCCTTCTTCCTAGCACAGGACACTTCACCACTGAACAGCGAGATAAGACATCACACCTTTGACAGGCTCCTGTGTTTTTGTGTGTGTATGTATGTGTGTGTGATCAAATCCAGGACCTCTCACATGTAAAACTGGACATCTTAGATCCCACAAGATAAGTCAGTACTCATCTGCTATGAAAGTGTTGTGTTTAGATAGTAAATGTGCTGGGAGACTCTTAAATATGAAAAGGAGAGAGGAGTTTGAGAAGTATGGTTTGAGAAGTTGTGATGGTAAATTCCAAAGTTTACAGGGAAAAGATTTTTAATGAAAATTCCACTGATGGGGCCAGAGAGATAGCACAGCGGTAGGGCATTTGCCTTGCAAGTGGCCGGGCCGACCCAGGACCAAAGGTGGTTGGAAACCCAGCATTCCATGTAGTCCCCTGGAGCAGTTTCTGAGCAGATTGCCAGGAGTAACCCCTGATTGCTGCGGGGTGTGCCCCAACCCCCCCCCCCCAAAAAGGGGAAAAATTCCACTGTTGGTAGATTTGCCTCATAACAAATATTGGAAAGAGGTTACTGTTGTGTCTCTAATGTACAGATTACAGATAGGAACATTTAAAAAATTATGATGGCATTTGTAGGAGTTTAAGTACAATATATTTGGCATATACCAGTACTTTTTTTTGTTTTGTTTTGTTTTTGGGACACACCCAGCAGCGCTCTGGGTTTACTTCTGGCTCTACACTCAGAAATCGCTCCTAGCAGGCTCGGGGGACCATATGGGATACTGGGTTTCGAACCACCATCCTTCTGCAATCAAGGCAAATGCCCAATTTCCATGCTATCTCTCCGGCCCTACTTATCATTTTTTAAAGTAAAACTTACTGGTTATTACATGTGGGAACATCACTTGTATTTTTTTTCAGAGAATAAAAATCTGATAAAAATACTCCACACTTGAACTGTTGATAATTATGAGGACATGGCTCTACAATTTTGTGCACTAAGAGCTATTTCTGCATCTGCATTCAGGCAATTCTGACTCTTCGTTGTCATAGGGTTTGTATGTGGCTTACAGTAAGGGATCCAGGAATGGTGTTCGATTTAGTAGGTGGAAGAACTGCCTTTTTGGCAACTCTTGACACATTTCTGTAAATATGGGCAATCCTTGAGTCCAAGCGAAGATGCTCTGATTAGGAATGTTGTCTTTCCTTCATGTGCTTGAATGATCAGAGTGGAAAACAACTTGCCGCTTGTGAGAGACCAGTTTCTGCCATGTGGTCATAGTGTTCCCTGTCTTGAAAAAACAAACACAAAACTCAGTATGGAGGGAGCAAAGATTCTGAAATGCTCATAGGGCTCTGGAGTGGGTGAGTTTCTCAGTTTGGCCGATAAAGCATATAATTTTTATTCATTTACTGACACTTCACAATTGCTGGGCTTTTAATCCATGTGGAAATTGTTCTTTTTCATCTTGTTGGGAGTCACGGATCGCTTCTGAGCCTGTCCTGAAATCACTGAGAAGTGTTTTTTTTTTTTTTTTCTTTTTCCCCTCTTATTCAGGAAGGTAACCCAGGCAAAGGTCAAAGCTGGAGGAGCCCCAGGCAGAGGAATCCTGCATAGCATTATTATGGTCCTCTTGCTCATTCTAGTTTGTGCTCAGAAGTCTCTTCAGAAAACTAAAAACTGTATTATACTTTACAAATTGAATTTGTAGTCCGATCCTCAGAAAATAGGCTGTAAAAATATTTCTCCTCTTTACCTACCCCTAGTGAATTTGCAGTCCTGTGATGGGGGAAGATAATCACTCAGGAATGAGGTAGAGTCATTACTGATTATTAGAAAGCTTCTTTTATTGAGGTGCTGGAGAGATAGATGGGACAGCAGGTAGGGTCCTTACTTGCTTTGCACATAATCAATTGAATCCAGTTTTGGTCTCCAGCATCCTCCCCTGATTGCCCTGAAGTGATCTCTGAGCTCAGAGCTAGGAGTAATTCCTGAGTTTGCAGCCAGTTGTGGCCTCCCCCAAACAAAAGTAAACAACAGAGATTAGTTAGATTCGTTGGATGTTTTTTAGTTTAGTGGATTATTTAGATTTTGCCAAACCATTTGAATACCTCTTTGGGTAGCATTAAGCCCAGTTCCTTTTCACTGTTGTGTTCAAAATGAAATCACCCCTTTGTCCTTCCAAAGCACCCCCCCCCCTTTTTTTTATCCCCCTGTCCTTCCAAACCCCCTTCTTAGAAAAAGCAGGTAAACAAGAAAGAAACAGACAGTTTTATGCTTTCTTTTCTCTAAGTCCAATATAAATACTTTGTGTACCCTCTGGATAATCCTGTATATACACGTTTTTCTATTTTAACTTTTTTTTTTCTTTTTTTTTGGTTTTTGGGTCACACCCGGCGGTGCTCAGGGGTTACTCCTGGCTGTCTACTCAGAAATCGCTCCTGGCAGGCACAGGGGACCATATGGGACACCGGGATTTGAACCAACCACCGTTGGTCCTGGGATCGGCTGCTTGCAAGGCAAACACCGCTGTGCTATCTCTCCGGGCCCTCTATTTTAACTTTAACAAAAAAAGATTTATAATTTCATGAAAATCTCTGTGAGTCAGTGAATACATAGTTCTGGCATTTCATTTTTAATTCCTTATGTCATGAGGTAATAAGGATGGTCTTGATGTAGTTTATTCATTCCTTAGGATGAAGAGTGAACTTTGTATCCACTTTGTGATATAAACAGAAACTCTTGTCTATCCTAGCTCAGTCTGTGTATACCTTTAGTGATTTCCTTAGCTTCCACTATTAGAAATGGAATTTCAGTGTCAAAGGGCATGCATTCTTCTTAAAACATTCGGTGTTTATTGCCAAGTCCTCTCTCACACAGGCACTAGCTTTACTCCCACCTATGGGCAGGCCCCCTTCCTGATGCCCCATGATCCTCCAATTGTAAAATGTTCCAGAGGTTGCTACAGTCCATTCTGGTTTGCATTGGTGATCACAGTTAACCCCAGTCTGGTGGGGTTTTGTATTTTTTTTTTTTTTTGGTTTTTGGGCCACACCCGTTTGCCGCTCAGGGGTTACTCCTGGCTATGTGCTCAGAAATCGCCCCTGGCTTGGGGGGACCATATGGGACGCCGGGGGATCGAACCGCGGTCCTTCCTTGGCTAGCGCTTGCAAGGCAGACACCTTACCTCCAGCGCCACCTACCTGGCCCCGGGGTTTTGTATTTTAACAGCGAATTTTTTTTAAAACTTTATTTCAGTACTTCTTCCTCTTTTGTTGAGGCATTGGCAGCTTATTATAAGTGAGTAATTTCAGGAGGATGGTGTCTTTGAGATCATTGAATACAGTGGAAAGTGGTTTTGATCTTATGTCCTTGGATATATGGCCAGGAGGTGTTGGGTTTCCATGAACTCAGTCACAACAATCTGGGTGAATCATGACCACAGCCAGTTAAAGATACATCCTTTTTCTTTTTCGTTTGTTTTTTTTTTTTTTGGGGGGGGGGGTTTGAGGGGTAGGGAAAATCACCCTACTGATACTCAAGGACTTTTCACTGGTTCTGTGCTCAGGAGTGACCACTGGTTGTTCTTAGTAACCATGTGGTGCCAGGGATTGAACTGGGGCATTGCATGCAAAGAAAGCCCTAGCTATCCTTCCTTCTATCCTCCTGTCCTATCTCTTTAGCTACATAAGATGCTTCCCATATAGGAGTTAAGACAAGCCAGGCTCAGTCCTCCCTACTGCATACCATCTTTTAATAACTGCAAGTTACACCCTCATTTTAAAGAAGTAACTTTGAGACGTGAAATCATAGAACTTGTGATTATTATTTTTTTTTTGCCTTTTTTGGGCCACACCCACTGACACTCAGGGGTTACTCCTAGCTATGTGCTCAGAAATTGCTCCTAGCTTAGGGGACCATATGGGACATGGGGGGGATAGAACCACAGTTCGTCCTAGGTTAGTGCATGCAAGGCAAATTCCCTACCGTTGCACCACTGCTCAGGCTCCACTTGTGATTTGTTTTAGTGACTACTTCCTTGGTGCCATGGTTGGTGTGTGGCTGAGCTGAAGTCTACTAGATATGTTGGTTAGCTTGACTTAAGTTTTGGTGAAGAACAAGACAGGAACTTGAAAATAATGGGTGTGCACTGTGAAGATATCTACTTGTGAAAATGTTCTTTCCTGTGCAGTCTAAATTGTTGAGCAGGGCCTAGAAGCTGCATTTTGGAAGCTGCCCCAAGTAATCCTCATTTTTATTACTGACCCTCAGGGCTTTCTTATCCTCCCCTGAAAAGGGCTCTTACATTGTACGTGCCCAAAGCCAAATACATAAGAGAGGAGCCCGGGTTTCTGCATACGGGCAAGGCAATCACCCTTAACCCCAGCCCACAAGACTTCCTTAATTGCTACCAGAACATTGTAGTCAGGCACACGCCCTCAAAGCCTACACATGTGTTCTTAGAGTGTGACTCTAGGAAATGAGCAGATGTATTGGAAATCTCAGTTCTTGACTCATCTTGACTAGTACATATGAATGGAATTTACATCTCATTTACCATTTAATCTGACAGTGTTTCAGAGTAAATTCCCATTGAGGTCATAAAATTCGGAATTGTATGCCTGTAGCACTTTTCTTAAAGGAACTTGAAGATATTTGCCATTTAAAAAAAAATAAATAAAATCCTTTCTGGGGTGGAAAAGTGGCGCTCAGTAGGCTGAATGAAGCATAGGCTTGTCTGTGAGAGGCCCAGGTTCTATTACTGGCACTGGCACTGTACTAAGTGTGGATTAGGCCTGAATTTTGGTGTGACCCCAAAACCAGAAGAAATTTGTTCTTTGAGTTATTTCCAGTGGACATCTGGGAAAGGAATTGAGGTCTAGAACATTGATTAGTGGTGAAGAGGTTCAGCTTCTGTGGGACATTTCTTGTGATAGTCATTGGTACTTGGAAGACAGACCAGACCACTTTTGAGGGCATGTGGCTTTCCTTTGTTCTTGGGAAGAACCAGTCCATTTAAAAACAGTGGGAGAGGGGCTGGCGAGGTGGCGCTAGAGGTAAGGTGTCTGCCTTGTAAGTGCTAGCTAAGGAAGGACCGCGGTTTGATCCCCCAGCGTCGCATCCCATATGGTCCCCTCAAGCCAGGGGCAATTTCTGAGCGCTTAGCCAGGAGTAACCCCTGAGTATCAAACGGGTGTGGCCCGGAAAAACAAAATAAATAAAAACAAAACAAAAAAAACCCAAAAACAGTGGGAGAAGGCTGAGTTTTTAATATAAGTGCACATTGTGGATTATAGATGGAGAAGATTTAGAAGTTCAGGCCCACAAGTATGGATGGTAATAAACAACTAGGCTTTATGGATGACTTTGTCCTTGAAGTACTGAGCAGATTTAGAGGTTTAGATAGTTTTACTATCATGAAAGTTTAGAGGAAGAAAAACCTAGCATAGGGGCCGGAGAGGTAGCATGGAGGGAGGGCGTTTGCCTTGCATGCAGAAGGTTGGTGGTTCAAATCCTGGCATCCCATATGATCCCCCGATCCTGCCAGGAGCAGTTTCTGAGTGTAGAGTCAGGAGTAACCCCAGAGCGCTGCTGGGTGTGACCCAAAACCAAAAAAAAAAAAAAAAAAAAAAAAAAAAGGAAAAAAAAAATAAGGCCGGGACAAAATAAAAGAAAAACAAAGAATTTTTACTTGCCAGGGAGAAGTCAATTTCAAATGAATGAGTAAATGAAAATACATATTTAAAGCTATTTTCAGGGTCGAAAAATACGGTTTTTTTTTTTTTTTTTTTTTTTTTGTGGTTTTTGGGTCACACCCGGCAGTGCTCAGGGGTTATTCCTGGCTCTGTGCTCAGAAATTGCTCCTGGCAGGCACGGGGGACCATATGGGACGCCGGGATTCGAACCGATGACCTTCTGCATGAAAGGCAAACGCCTTACCTCCATGCTATCTCTCCGGCCCCGAAAAATACGTATTTTTAAAAAATATTTTTGCTAGCCATTTGTTTTTGGCTCTCCAACACCACCTGTTTCATGTTTCATGGGTGACAGATGTCCAACCTCAAACGCCAGTCCTATCTGCCTTTTTTTTTAATTTAATTTTTTTTCTGGTTTTTGGATCACTCCTGGGGTTACTCCTGGCAGGCTTGGGGTACCATATGGGATGCTGGGATTCGAACCACCGACCTTCTGCATGCAAGGCAAACGTTCTACATCCATGCTATCTCTCCAGCCCTGCCTTTTATTTTTATAATTTAAGTTGGTTTTGGGGTCATACCCAGTAATGTTCAGGTGCTACTCCTGGCTCTGGGCTTAGGAATCATTCTTGGTTGGTGTCATAGGTGGTGGCAAATGATCTATATGGGGTTGGTCACATGCAAAGCAAGTGTATTAACCCCTGTACTATCTCTGGCTTTATTATTATTATTTTGTTTGTTTTGGGTCACACCTGGCAGTGCTCAGGGGTTTCTCCAGGCTCTGTGCTCAGAAATCACTTATGGCAGGCTTGGGAGACCATTTGGGATGCTAGGATTCGAGAGCGCCGAATCCTAACCACTAGACCACCAGGGAGTGTGGGATGCTTGGATTCGAACCATCATCTGTCCTGGTTTGGCTGCATGCAAGGCAAACTACCACTGTGCTATCTCACACACACATACACACATACGCACGCACACACACATATATTTTTTAAAATTTTTTTGAGGGAGGGCACACCAACAGTGTGCTCTCAGGGCTCTGTGCCTAGGGGTCATTTCTAGCAGGCTTGAGAACCATATTGGGTGCTGGGGATTGAATCCTGGCGATTTGTGTGCAAGACAAATAGCATTATCCAATGTGTGGATGCTTTCTGTGATGTTGCTCCCAAATCAGACAGTACCCCCTGAGCTATTTGTTCCAGAGGCTCCTGTAGAGCAATTGTTTCAGGAATTCTCCTTGAGGTCGAAAGCCTACAAAATTGGGGTATCAGAAGATACCCTTCCCCCTCCTTTTGGGCCACACATAGTAGGGATCAGGGGTTACTCCTGGCACTGCTGATGTTTAGGGGACCATATGGGATGCCTGGGATCAAACTCAGGTTGGCCACGTGCTAGGCAAAATTATGCTCTATCCACTGTTATATTGCTCTGACTGACTGACTGTGTGTGTGTGTGTGTGTGTGTGTGTGTGTGTGTGTGTGTGTGTGTGTGTGTGTGTGTGTGTGATTTATTTATTTTTGGTTTTTGGGCCACACCCGGTGATGCTCGGGTTACTTGTGGCTATGTGCTCAGAAAATCATTCCTGGGTTGGGGGACCATATGGAACGCCGGGGATCGAACTGAGGTCTGTCCTGGATCAACTGCATGCAAGGCAAATGCCCTACCGCTGTGCTGTCACTCAGGCCCCATCTCTTTGACTTTTTTGTTTGTTTTTGAGCCACACCTAGAAACTCTGAGAGGTTACTCCTGTCTCTGTGCTCAGAAATTATTCCTGGCTGGAGGACCATATGGGTTGTTTGGGATCAAATTCAGGTTGGCCTGGATCTGCTATGCAAATTTGCAAGGCAAATGCCCTTCACACCCACCTGTGCTCTCTCTCTCTTCTCTCTCCTCTTTCTCTCCTCTCTCTCTCTCTCTCTCTCTCTCTCTCTCTCTCTCTCTCTCTCTCTCTCTCTCTCTCTCTCTCTCTCTCTCTCTCTCTCTCTCTCTCTCTCTCTCTCTCTCTTCCTCCCCCCTCTTCTCTCCCTCCCCCTCCCCACCTCTTCCTCTCCCTTTCCTTCTCCCCGACATTCTGTGCTCAGGCACTACTCCTGGCTCTCACTTAGAAATCGCTTCTGCCAGGCTTGGAGACCATTTGGGAAATAGGGAGTTGAACCCAGGTTCGTCCCAGGTTGGCCATGTGCAAGGCAAATGCCCTAACCATTGTACTATTACTCCAGTCCTGGCCTCTTCTCTTTTGACTTTGGCCTGTAACCTCCTTGAAGTTGTTGACTCTCTTTACAAGCCTGTTTTTCTCCTATTCAGAATAGCAAGGGTGCCTCTTAGTCAGAGTGGTTCTTAGTCCTAGAAACTGAAACATAATCGTAGGTAGGTGTTAGAGTCATTCCACAGATATTAAATTCCTGTTGTATTAGGTCCTGGTGTTACAATGGGCAGCAAACAGACATTGCCCTTGACCTTACTGAAACCGTGAAAGGGGGAAGTGCATGTTGAACAAATAAATGCAGGAGTAAATATAAAATAGTATGCTGATAAGTGCTTTAGTTGTGAGTAGTGCAGTTGGAGAACAAGGGGCTATTGTTAGGCCTGTTCATGTCATTCACGTGCATTAACTCATCGCTGCTCCTTAGGAGGTGCCAGGTCACTTTACCCGAATGTCTAGGAGAGGCTTTGAGCATTGAAAAGCTTGCTTTAAGCTTGTAACTAGGAGGTGGTGAATTGAACCCAGGCAATGAGTGACAAATCTGCCCTCTCACACTGAGCCTCATCAATGAAGGTTTTTCCAAGCTTTTCAAGAGTTCTCTTGAGCCTAATACTACCTCTCTAGAAAGTAAGTTTGTCGAGAGGGGAACGTGAGTTCATGGGTTTACTTAAGTGACAACTTCTTTTCACACTGGTGAGTATCTGGTTTTATAGAGCATTTCTTGGTTTCAGAAAATCAGGGTGGCCTTTAGTTTTCCCCATTTCGTCTTTTCCATTTTTCCATTCTACTTAAATGAAGTCTTAAGAACCACAGTTAAAGGGCCGTAGCAGTGGTGCAAGTGATAATGCCTTTGCATGCACTAGCCTAGAATGGACTGCGGTTTGATCCCAGAGTCCCAAGCCAGGAGCAATTTCTGAGCGCATAGCCAGGAGTAACTCCTGAGCATCACCGGGAGTGGCCTGAAAACAAAAACAAGCAAACAAATAAAAAAACACAAGTGACTTTCACTCATACTTTCGCTCATTCTCATTCAACCATAATGGCAAATTCCAGCCTAAGTCAGCTGACACCTGGCAGAATTGGGTTATTTTTTGGGGGAGGGCTATACTCAGCAGCACTCAGGGTTTGGTTTACTTCTGGTTCTGCACTCAGAAATTATTCCTGGCAGTCTCGGGGGATCATATGGGATGCCAGGGATCGAAGTCATGTCAGCCTTGTGCCAGGCAAACACCCTACCTGCTTTGCTACCACCACAGTCCCAAGAGTTGGACTCTTTGATCATAGGTTCTGAAGATGGAAAGGCTGTTTAGCAGCTGCCTGTTTGCCCCATTATGATGCAGGAGGTGCTGGAGTTAGCTGACATTTCAGACTCCTGCCCCCAGTCAGATTCTCCCCTGCTTTTCCAGACGTGGTGTCTGCTCTCTGCCAGTTTTTCATTTGCTCCTTAATGTCCACTCTAGCCACTTGTGATAGGGTGGCCTGTTTGTTTTACTTTTTGGTGGTGGTGAGGACATCAGATATGGCTTTTCTTAGTGGTTCTTCTCTGGGGTCAGGGCCCTGAAATGTTACTGGGCATCAAGCAGTGCCAGGAGGGCCACCATTCCAGACCTTTTACTTAGAAAGCCTGAACCCAGCCTATTGGGCTATCTCTCCGGTCCAGTGCTTCAGTGAGCTTTATAAATTTCACATATCTTACAGTGAGCTTTTGTAAGGAATATGAGTTTATTTTTATTTATTTTATAAAGTATATTAGTTTCTAAGGATTTATTATATTTAGAGTTGTATAGTTTTACAGTGATGTTGTTGCTTCCTCCCAACAGAAACCTGTTTCACAACAGACCCCTGGCAGTTACTAATCTTGTCTCTGTGGTCTGCCTTTGTTGTTGTTGGAGAAGATTTGGGTTATTGTTGGCTTTGTGTTCTGGATTGACCTCTGGCAGTGTTTAGGGGGACCAGATGTGTGGTACTGGAGGTTGGCCTCATGCAAGGCAAGTGCCTTAATGTTTAAGCAAGTGTCCTACATCTCTGACCTCATAGGTTTGCCTTTTATGGCCATTCTACAAAGTATAGAATGTTTGTTGCCTTTGATATATGACTTATTATTTCACTTAGAATGATGTTTTCAAGGTCGACGCATATTGTAGTGTGAATCAGTACTTGGTCTGTTTTGTCTTTTTGTTTTTGGGCCACATCCAGTGACACTCAAGAGTTACTCCTGGCTATGCCCTCAGAAATCGCTCCTGGCTCGGGGGACTATATGGGACACTGGGGATTGAATCAAGGTCTGTCCTGAATGGGCCCTGTGCAAGGCAAATGCCCTACCGCTGTGCTATAGCTCTGGCCCCACTTGGTTCCTTTTTATGGCTGAATAATAGTCTCATCTATCACTACACTTACTATCTATACACACTTGTTGGTTGAGGGATGCTTCTGTCTCTGACTTAGCACAATGACTTAGCACAATATGCTGCTTAATGTTTTCAGATACCCTTTCATATATGACTATATAATTATAGGTGTATGTTTATTTGGATTTTGCGCTCAGTTTTTGGAAAGACAATTCTTGTGTTGTGTGCCAGGCTTGAAGTATATACAGGCAACTGGATAGATTAAGTTAAACTGAGTCCTGCTTTTGTATTGTTTTTAGATTCTAGCAGAATTTACATTTTAAGTGACTTATTAAATATATGCCACTTTTTATATATACATGCACTTTATACATCTATTCATGTATGTTATATTCTTTTTGTTTTGGGGCCACACACAGCAGTGCTTAGGTTTACTCATCTCTACACTCAGAATTCACTCCTGGCAGGCTCAGGGGACCATGTGGGATACTGGGATCAAACCTTGGTTGTCTGCAAGCAGTCTCCTTACCCGCTGTGCTATCATTGATATTCTTTACTAAGTTTTTTATTTTGGTGTTGAGGTCACATCTGGTGGTGCTTAGATATTATTCCTGGTGCTAAGAAGACCATATAGGATCAAACCTAAATTAGTAGCCTGCAAGGAAAACACACTTAATTGCTGTCTGTCCCTCCAGCACTTTATATATTATATTTGATGCAATGCTTGGGCAAAGGAAGTTATAGAGTAGGTGCCCTACATGCAGAATAGTTTTACGGTAGGCACAAACCTGAAGAGCTTCAATGGGTTGAATTCATGCTCCGTCTAAAAGGTTTGGGTTTGGTCCCTCACACACACCGCTGGGTTCCCATGAGCATAAGTAAACCCTAACAATACCAGATGATATACCCACATCAAACAAATTGAAATCTTATATTTGATTTTGGGGCCACCAGGCAGCTCTCAGTTCCTGGTGCTGCTTGGGTGCACCCACCCTATGCGCTCCTGGGATTCAGACCAAAGGATGGACTGGAATGCCTTAACCCTACAGTCTCCTTTATAACAGTAATTCCTATATTCTGTCCCCTGAAATTAATTTTAAAACTTTTTGTTTTATTTTATTTTATTTTATTTTGGTTTTTGGGTCACACCCGGCAGAGCTCAGTGGTTACTCCTGGCTCTCTGCTCTGAAATCGCTCCTGGCAGGCTCGTGGGACCATATGGGCTGCTGGAATTCTAACCATTGTCCTTCTTCATGCAAGGTAAACACCTTACTTCCATGCTATCTCTCCGGCCCCCTAATTTTAAAACGTGTGTGTGTGTGTGTGTGTGTGTGTGTGTGTGTGTGTGTGTTTTGGATCACACCCGGCAGTGCTCAGGGGTTTTTCCTGGCTCCGTGCTCAGAAATTGCTCCTGGCCGGCACGGGGGACCATATGGGATACCGATGACCTTCTGCATGAAAGGTAAATGCCTTACCTCCATGCTATCTCTCCGGCCCCTAATTTTAAAACTTTTTAATGAAGCCACTTAATCCTTTTTAGACTGTCTAGGTGGTTGTCTCATGTTTCCCTGGTATGTAGTGATCACAGTGGCTGGATTATTTGGCCTGGTGGATGGCCTAGGACAGGGGTGGCGAACAGGATTTTTACCCTCACTCAAAATGGCAAAATGCAATATGTGTTTAATAGATTATTGTTAAAATTATATGCTTTTGTGTGAGTGTTTGTCTGTTTTGGCAGGTCACTGCGTGGTGTGGCTCTCTGACTCTCACAGTTTAAAATTTTGGCTCTTTGTGTCAAACTTGTTCGCCACCCCTGGCCTAGGAGAATAAAAACCGGTTTGGAGAGAGCATGTTTCATGTGTGTCCTAACTCCAGAATCTTTCCTGTCTTAGGAAGACAGTAGGATTCTTATTTACTCTGAGGATTTGTAGATCCCTTCTTCCTTACAGGAGGTAAAAGGGGGGGGGGGAGAGAGAGGGAGAGGAGAGGAGAGGAGGGGAGGGGAGAGAAACAGAAGAGAAGAGAGGATAAGAGAGAGTTCAAAGGTTCCCTGATTCCTGTAATTGACTATAGAAAGCTTTTACCACTGACATGTTGGGGTACCCATCTTGCTGCAGTAAAACAGAATCTTCCTAGTCTTGAAAAATGGTTAAGTCCCGCTAGCAGATTTTCTCAGAACACCATGGGGATTAATGAGTTAAAGCTTTGTAGAGGCCTTTGGAAATGTTAAGTGCTTGGTATTCTTATCTGCTCTCCCCACATAGTTGCCTTATAAGGCTGTTCACTGGGGCTATGGGTCTTGGGGGATCTGGCCCAGCCTGGGAGGCTGAATGGCTGTGGCAGTCTCATAGTGTTGCCAGAATGGGCTTAGAATTCCTATTTTAATACTAGCGATACCACAGTTTTGCTTAATTGTTAGTGTCTCACAATCCCCCCCCATTGTTTCTATTTTTAGCTTGCCATCTCTGTATTCTTTCCCTCTGAAAACCAAGTATAGTCAAATCCATTGGAACCCTGTATTCCAAAGTTAAGTTTGTACGTTTTCTTTTTTTGGGAACTGTGATTGCTTAGCCCAGGGATTCTTCTGACTTGGCTTCTCTTCTTTCTTTTTATTGTGCTGTGCTGCACTGTAGGAAGATTTACTGATGCTTAGGTTTGATGGTGACCTGTGTTTTTTAATGACACAATGAAAATGTACAAATACTTTTCTTCAAACAGTATTAGGTAATTGTAGAAATGTATTGAGGATTTCTAGCTCTGGTCAGTATAATGACAGGATGTGTTAATACTAGAATAAAATTTTTGGAGTTGGCAGGGATCTCTGAAATGTTTCTTTTTATTTATTTATTTATTTATTTATTTATTTACTTATTTATTTTTGCTTTGTGGAGTATTTTCATTTTAATGATGTTAATACTCTCACCCCATAAACAGGATATGTGTGTCTCCATTTCCTTTTTCTTTATTTCATGAAGTACTATTTTGTAGTTTTCTTTCATTAGGTCCTTCACCTATTAAGTTGACTCCTAGGAATTTGAGTTTCTGTAGCACTATTGTGAATGGGACTTTTTTAAAATGTCCATTTCTTTCCTATCATTATTTGTGTTTAAAAAGGCCATTCATTTTTGAGTGTTCATTTTGCAGCCTACCTCTTTCCTATATTAATTTATTGTTTCTAGAATCTTTGGGTAGATACTTTAGGGTTTTCTAAATATAGTATGATGCCATCTGCAAATAGTGAGAGCTTGACTTTTTCCTTTTCTATCTGAATGCCTTAGATATCTTTTCCTTGCCTAGTTGCCATAGCAAGTACTTCTTTTACTACATTAACTAGGCTTTGTGAAAGAGGGCAACCTTGGCTTGTGCCTGATCTTTATCTTTTGATAAAGGAGCAAGAAAACCTAAATGGGGGCAGGAGAGGTGTCTGCCTTGCAAGCGCTAGCCAAGGAAGGACCACGGTTCGATTCCCCGGCATCCCATATGGTCCCCCCAAGCCAGGGGCAATTTCTGAGCGCTTAGCCAGGAGTAACCCCTGAGCATAAAACTGGTGTGGCCCAGAAAAAAAAAAAAAAAAGAAAACCTAAATGGAGCAAGGAAAGCCTCTTCAATAAGTGGTGTTGGCACAACTGGTTAGCCACTTGCAAAAAAGCGAACTTAGACCCCCAGCTAACACCATGTACGAAGGTAAAATTCAAATGGATTAAAGACCTTGATATCATACCTGAAACCATAAGGTATATAGAACTACATGTACGTAAAACACTCCATGACATTGAGACTAACAGCATCTTTAAGGAGGAAACAGCACTCTCCAAACATGTAGAAGCAGAAATAAACAGATGGGACTATATTAAGCTTAGAAACTTATGCACCTCAAAGGAAACTGCCCAGAATACAAGAGCCACCCACTGAGTGGGAGAAACTATTCACCCAATACCCATCAGATAAGGGGCTAATATCCAAAATATACAAGGCACTGACAAAATTTTACAAGAAAAAACATCTGATATGTTTCATTCAACACCTACACCAAAGGTGGACGCCTCCCGTGCACCCTGGGATCTAGTGCCTACTCTGCTTTCTAGGTAGCACTGCTGTTCTGGTGCTTTCTCATTGATTTCTGGTTTTCTCTCTGGAAGATGGATCCTGTGTTGTCAAGTAAGATAATTATTTTGGGGCTACATTACAGAGGTGTTACAGAGGTTTTGAGGGGCTGTAATAGAGATATAACAGAGATTAGGCACATGCCTTGTATGTGACCCAACCCTGATTTGCTCCCTAACACTGCATATGATCCACTGAGCCCTGTCTGGAGTAATCCCTGAGCACAAGGGTGGCCTTCCATCTCCAAACTAAAAAAAGGAAAATAAAAAACAACCTAAACCAAACTTTTATTTTGAATTGGCTCATTTATGAATTGGAGAGAATGAGACCTACTCTCAGCTATTCCCTAAAGGTTTTTTGGAAAGTGAATGTTGTGAAATAGGCTATATTGTTTTTGGAGGATCAAGAGAAGGGTAGGCAGAATATTTAGAATAGGAGTTCTTATAACAGTTTTGGCTTTTGGGAAGTTTTTTGCGCCTAAGCTCCTCCCTCCCCTCTTTTTGGTGTCATCAGAACACCTGATAAGATATTGGGGTCATTAATGATTATCTGTGCTGGCTCAGTGGACTGCCATCGTTTTCATTAATGATACACTGATGTTTGCTAGTTCAATGAATAAATATTTTTGATAAGCCTTGGACATTCTGAGAATGTTTATAGACAATCACTTATTTGTGGGAAATGGTTCAGAGCAGGAGAACTTTGACCCTAGTAGTGGTGAGAAGTGGGGCAAAGCAGGCAGCCATGGTCAGCTCATTTGAGGAGAACAGTATGCTAATGAACCCAAGGTCACTGAACCATCTGTGCCTGCTGCCTGCTTTGCTCTGCTGGGATTCCAGACCTTGGCCAGGAGGCTGGGTGCTGTGTCACTGGTCATGGAGCTGAGTAGATAGATCAGCAGACCCGGAAAGGGAAGTCGGAACACATGTCCTGTGGCTAACAGACTCAGTTGTGGTTCTTTCACTTATGGTGGATAAATTTAGCAGTTTCATTTTTTTTGGTTGTTTATTTTTGGACCACGTGCATGGTGCTTGGGGTTGCCCTTTCCAATGCTTATAGATAGGATTGTTAGGTACTAGGAGTTGAACCTGGGTCTCTGCTTGCAAATATGTGCTTTAATCCTTTGAGCCAACTATCTCTCTGCCCAGGGTTCTTTTTTTTAAGTTTTATAAACATGAGTGGTGGCAGTGTTCAGGAACCACTTGTGGACCGTGTTGTCTAGAGATCAAGAGTGACATTGTCTAGGGCCAGAGCAGTGGCGCAAGTGGTAAGGCGCCTTGTGTGCGCTAACCTAGGATGGACCGTGGTTCAATCCCTCTGGCATCCCATATGGTCCCTCAAGCCAAGAGTGATTTCTGAGCGCATAGCAAGGAGTAACCCCTGAGCATCAGCGGGTGTGCCCCCCCCCCCAAATGGCATTGTCTAGTGTGCTACAGAGGGGAAAGTTTTTTTTTTTGCTAGCACAAGGATCTGGCCCAATGAGAGATGTTTGATAGTAATTCATGATGTGCATGGATAGAACCCAGGCCTCCCTCCTGTATGCAGAGTCCAGTTCTTTGAGTGTTGTTTTAATATTGGCTTTTTTTCTTCTCTTTTTCTTGATAATGGGCCACTTCCAATGGTTCTTAGGACTTAATCTTGTCAGTGCTCATGGGACCATTTGGGACGCTGTGGATGGAATCTTACTCATTCTCAGGCACAGTGGTTTAGCCACTGTATTATCTTTCTCCTTCCTTCCCTTCACCCCTTTCTCCCTTTTGGGGTCATTCCTGGGCTTGTGATACCATGTTTGGTGCCATGAATTGAACCTGGGTTGGCCTCATGCTAGACAGATGTCTTGCCTGCTGTACTTTTTTGTTGTTGTTGTTGTTGTTTTTTCGGGCCACACCCATTTGATGCTCAGGGGTTACTCCTGGCTAAGCGCTCAGAAATTGCCCCTGGCTTGGGGGGACCATATGGGACATCAGAGGATCGAACCGCGGTCCTTCCTTGGCTAGCGCTTGCAAGGCAGACACCTTACCTCTAGCGCCACCTCACCGGCCCCGCCTGCTGTACTTTTGCTCTGGCAAAAAAAAAAAAAAAGTGGCCCCTTTTTCTTATTTAAAAAAGATTCTAGGGGCCGGAGAGATATCATGGAGGTAGGGCATTTGCCTTGCATGCAGAACAGTGGTTCGAATCCCGGCATCCCATATGGTCCCCTGAGCCTGCCAGGAGTAACCCCTGAGCACTGTCTAGTGTGACCCAAAATCCAAAAACCAAAAAAAAAAAAAATTCCAGAGAGCTAGTATAGGGGTTAAGGAGCTTACCTTATGCAGTGGATCCAAGTTTGATCCTTGGCACTATATGGCTCTTTGCAACACCAGGAGTGATACAAAGCAGAGTTGGGAGTAGATCCTGAGAGCTACTGGGTATGATCTCACAAAACAAATACAGTTTTATGTGTGTATGCATGCATGCAATGGTGCTCAGGTATTTCTCCTGTTGATTTTGTTGTTTTTGTTTGGGGACATACTGGGTGGTGCTCAGGTCTTACTCTTGGCTCTGCACTCAGGCAGGGATCATTCCTGTTAAGTTTGGTGACCCATGTGGTATACTAGGGACTGAGTCTAGGTAGGCTGTGTGCAAGACAAGTGCCCTACCCTACTCTCAGAACTATTAACTCTTACCTCTCATTAATAAATGCTTTAATACACATTAAAATATATACACCAGGGACTCTGGAAATAGAGAAAAGGAAGGAAAAAGGAAACAAGATCATTTTTTTGTGGGAGGGATTGGCTGGGCCATACCCAGTGTAGTGCTGGCTCATTGCTTTGGGGATCACATTTGGGTTGAGCTGGACTAAGTCGCCTTAGTTGTCAGGTGGCAGTAACTGGAAATCACATTTCTGCTGGGTCTGTAGGATGACTTGTGGGAGATTGATGCTCAAAGTGTTGGAGAAAGGGAAAAGGCTTTGATTTCTTCAGCTAAAACCAGTGGCTGAGGGTTGTCAGTAGGGTTTGGGGTGATTTTAGCTTTAAAGTTTTGCTATATTTAGGTAGAGCTATTTTATTTTATTTTGGCTTTGGGACTGTACCCTGTGGTGCTCAGGGGTTCCTCCTGCCTCACTGCTTTGAGGCTTTATCTGTGGAGATTGGAGATCAAACTCATTCAAGAGTATTTCTGACTCCACTCAGAATCAATCACTTTTGACTTGGGGGTCATATAGGATGCTGGGCATTAAATCCGGGCTGGCTATGTGTAAGGCAAATACCCTACTTGTTCTACTATTGCTCTGGACCCCAAAAACACCTATTAAATATTAAACGGGGGGGGGGGGGATAGCATGGAGGTAAGGAATTTGCCTTTCATGCCGAAGGTCATTGGCTCAAATCTCGGCATCCCACATGGTCCCCCAAGCCTGCCAGGAGTGATTTCTGAGCATGGAGTCAGGAGTAACCCCTGAGTGCTGCCAGGTGTGACCCAAACAAACAAATTAAACAGGGTTGGGAGAGGTTAAGGGTTTTTCATGAGGGAGACTTGTGGTCAATTTCTGGCATTACATTTTCCCCCAAGCATGGATGGAGGGAGCAGTTTTGTTCCCAAAATACAAGCCAAAAAAAAAAAAAAAAAAAAGAAAAGTTAAACAGTTTTAAATTAACTACAAAATTTAGGGATAAATCTAGGCTTGAGAGATCACTTAATATAGGCCAAGTGTATGCTTTGCACATAGATGCCTGGCACAACAGAATCCACTAAGTCCAGAGATAGGAGTAGCCTCCAAGTACTAAAACAGCTGAGTAAATCATTTTTTTGCATCTTCCTACATGTCTCCCCTGCCCTGCCTATGAAACCTTGCCCATTCAGCTTTCAATTATCTTAAACAATAATTCACAGAGATAGAAGGCCAGAAAGATCGTCCCTAGACAGTAGACACAAGGTTTGCATATTGAATAAAAAGCATGTAGGGGGCCGGAGAGATAGCATGGAGGTAAGGCATTTGCTTCACATGCAGAAGGTTGGTGGTTCAAATCCCGGCGTCCCATATGGTCCCCCAAGCCTGCCAGGAGCGATTTTTGAGCCAGGAGTAACCCCTGAGCACTGCCGGGTATGACCCCAAAACAAAACAACAACAAAATAAGTTAGCACGTGGAAAAGGATTCTTCAGATGAGGTAAGTTTGTGGGTTTCGTGTTCCACTATAAATGCTCCAAACACATTGTAGTGGAATAGTTCAGTGCTGAAGAACTGGGTGGAATGTGGAGAGACTTGGGACATATTTTGGAAAGGATTGGCTTAGAAACATGGGATCTTTGACAAACTAGTTTTTTTTTTTTTTTTTTTTCCCCCAGGGGAGGTGGATTTTATAATACACTGCAGTGGTCAGAGTTACTCCTGGCTCTGCACTCAGGAATCATTCCTGGCAGGGCTTGGGGTGGTCATTTGGGATGCCAGAGGTGGAAGCCCTGGCTTGTGCAAGGCAACTGCTCTACCTGTGGTACTCTTGCCAGTCAGACAAACCAGTTTAATTTTGCTTTTTTTTTTTTTAATTTTAACATTTCAGTTTTAAGAAATATGGTCACTGTTATGTATCATTGTAAGTTAGAAATTTAAAATATAGGGGGCCGGAGAGATAGCATGGAGGTAAGGCATTTGCCTTTCATGCAGGAGGTCATCAGTTCAAATCCCGGTGTCCCATATGGTCCCCCGTGCCTGCCAGGAGCAATTTCTGAGCATGGAGCCAGGAATAACCTCTGAGCAGTGCCGTGTGTGACCCAAAACCCAAAAAAAAAAAAAAAAAAAAAAAAAAAGAAATTTAAAATATATATTATGAAAATGTCCAATTTTTAATTTTCGTGTGTGTGTGTGTGTGTGTGTGTGTGTTGTTGTTGTTGTTGTTGTTGTTGTTGTAATGCCCAGCAGTGCTCAGGGATTACTTCTGGCTCGGCTCTCAGAAATCACTCCTGGCAGGCTTGGGAGACCATATGGGATGCCAGGGTTCAAACCCGGGTCGACTGTGTGCAAGGCAAACACCCTACTTGCTGCATTATTGCTCTGGCCCCTATTTTTTATTTTCTTATTGTGGTTTTAACTTGTGCTACAGTGTGAAGAGGAGTAAAAAGTGTATGATTTGAGCGGGGGGGGGGGCTTTGAATATTCAGTGGCATGTGATGTGAGGAGACCATTTGGCCCTGTGTGTTTGACATTTCTAAGATATTTTGGAGTGTGGTGTGAGCTGGTCTGCAGAGCCTTGTTTATTGACTTGATAGCATCTAGGTTGGAGCTAAGGACGGAAACATGTTTAATCACAAACTTACCAACTTCCTGGTTCTAAGAAAAATATCACCAGGCAGCAGCTGCCAGGCTAACATGAGTTCTGGGGAGATACTGGGCAGCAATCATTTGTCAAGCTACTTTTTTTGGGGAGTGGGGCTTACTGTTCAGTTGACCATACAGGATCCTGGGACTCGAGCCCAGGTCAGCCACTGTCATGGGAAACACCCTATTCATTGTACTATTTCTCTGGTCCCTTGTCAAGCATATTTTTTTTCTGTTTGTTTTTGGGGACACACCTGATTGTGTTCAGGGGTTACTCCTAGCTCTGCACTCAGGAATCACTCCTGGGGGTTTGGAGAACCATATGGGATTCCTGGAATCAAACCCAGGCGAGGCAAATGCCCTCCTTGCTGCACTATTGCTCCAACCCCTCACACATATATTTTACCAGAAGCTCTAGGTGTTTGGAATCTCCTGTTTGCCTGTGTTCTTATGAGTCCCCTACAGCATTTCTGAGCATGCATGTTTGTGGTAAATTCTGTAAATTGCCCCTACCACATGCAAATCCTGTGTTTCCTATTAAATTTGAAACCCACACTGAAGGATACTTGCAGTTTCTTAGGTTCCTATCCTATGTATTGTAGAATCTTTCCTGTTTCCTTAGGTGATGGTATGGAACACAGGTTAGAATAGAAATATGTACTTACTAGAGCAGGTAGGAGTAAAGGAAGCACTGGGTAGAACATTGAGAACAGGTTCTTAGAAATGAGAGCATTTGGGTTTGAACATTGTTAGGCATATGTGTTTCATGACATTTCCTTTTGTAGGAATTTAATTACATACAGGAGAACTCAAACTTTCCTGAAAAAATTTAATATAACAGATTTTAGACAACCATTCACTTGGGCTCAGTTGTCACTTTACTCTCTTTAATCTTTTCCTTTTTTTTTTTTCTTTTGTTTTTGGGCCACACCCGATGACGCTCGGGTTACTCCTGGCTATGCGCTCAGAAGTCGCTCCTGGCTTGGGAACCATATGGGATGCCAGGGGATCGAACCGAGGTCCATCCTAGGCTAGCGCTGGCAAGGCAGACACCTTACCTCTAGCGCCACCGCGTTTTACCCCAACATAAATCTTTTCTTGACTTTGGAATCAAACTTTGCTTTTAGAGCTCTCGGGCTACTTCTGCGTACCATATGCTTTCAGTTGTTCTTTGGCCGTGCTCAGGGGATTGAACCAAATTGTCCTGCATGCGGACTTTTCATTCTATGGCCTGTTGATCTAACTCTGCCCCATCTTAATTTTCTTTTCTCTTTTTAGAAAGGACAGGGGCCATATTCAGTAGTGCTTGAGGTTATTTTCAGACTTTTTGGGGGGTGGCTGTTGTAAGGAAAACTCCTTAACTACTGCACTTTGTGACCTCCCTTCTCCCTATTTTAGTTTTCCTTATGTCAAGTAACATAGACCCCACACTTCTTTATTTGGGTGGTATGCTCAGGGATCACTCCTGGCAGGCACGAGGGGGCATATGTATTGCTGGGGGCCAACCTGGATTGGCTGTGTGCAAGGCAAGCAGCCTACCCACTGAACTATATAGTTCTCTCCCCAGTACTCAAAAATTCTTAATGAAAACCAGCTCAAGCCACCTTCTTTAAAGAATGGAGCAATGGCATTATTTTAGCGAAAGACATTGAATGTATGTATGTTTTTACTGAAACAGGGTTCATTTTTATTTTGTTTCTTTCTAACCCATCATTAAGTAACAGCAGTTACTTAACTGTTAAAATTTGTTTTGTGTTGTGGCCACCTGTGATAGTGTTCAAGGGTGTGGGATGCTGGGGATTGAACCCAGGTGCAAGGCAAGTGCCCACTGTACTATTAAATTACTCTGGCCCCATTAGCTGTTAAATTTTTTTATTTGCTTGTTTTGTTTTTGGGTCACACCAGGCAGCACTCAGGAGTTACTCCTGGCTCTATGCTCAGAAATCGCTCCTGGCAGGCTTTGGGGACCATATGGGATGCCGGGATTCGAACCACCATTCTTCTACATGCAAGGCAAATGCCCTATCTCCATGCTATCTCTCTGGCCCCCATTAGCTGTTAAGTTTAACTGTCTTGGGGGCCAGAGCAGTACAGCAGTAGGGCATGCAGCTGACACGGGACAGACCCAGGTTTGATTCCCCATGTTTGACCCCATATGGTCCCCCACGCTTGCCAGGAATAACCCCTTAGTGCCACTAACTGGGTGTGGACCAAAAACCAAAACCAAAAATAAAAACACCCCATAAACAAACTCAAAAAGTTTAACTGTCTAAAGTAGGGTTGAGAAATTAGGATATGGCTTCAGGGCCTGCTAACTGCTGAAATATCTATTACAAAGTCCAGACCCTAGACTTTGTTCTGGGTTACTTAAGAACTGCTCAGCTTGGTTCTGGCATCTTTGCTTCAGGTACCAAATCATCATGGCTTAGCCTACCAGTTCTGCCCATCAGTGTCTTACCACAGCCACCCAGTCTCTCAAACATCTGTAATATTTGCCCCTTATCTTTTTGAGCCTTGTGGATATTTATAGACCATTGGTTCTTTCATTTGAAGACCTGCTAGGCTGGGTTTGGCACCTCTTTCCTGTGTGTGGGGCTGGCCTGGTTGCCTAGCTGCCTCCAAGGGGACAAGGAGGACTGATTTGGAAGCGGGAAGGGGGGGTGGGGTAGCCTGGGGTGAGGTCTGTGCTTATTCTTGGTATGGGCGACATTCCAGGGGCCCAGGGAAAAAATCTGTTGTTGAAGAGAAGGCTGGTTCCCCAGGCATTTCTTTTTCACACTCTTTCCCCTCTATCTTATCTCTTTATTTTAGCCTTTTACTTCAACTTCTTTCTCAGGCCCAATGAACCTTTGCTCCTGAGGACTGAAAAACCTGTAGGAAAATTGGTTAAGGAGTTGCGGACTTTGTGGAAAGAGAATATTTTGTTTGGAATTTTCAAAGGCAAATCACATGGGTCAATTGAGAAGAAAGGGATGGTGGTAAAACTTTTCATAGGGCATTTACTTTCAGAAAATTGAGATGAGCTTGTGATTGCCTCAGAGTATGTTGAATTGTGTGGTCAACTTACACTGCTGTGGATTCTGGGTTGTGTATCTTGGCTGTCACCTAGCTACCTGTGTTACCAGGGCAGCTTCCTGATTCTTCAGGGGGTAATTCTTTGCTTGTAAATTGGGAATAACAACAACCTATACTATAAGGTTGCATATGAATGCATTGTAGCATTCATTATAGAGAACATGCCTCTAGGGAATTCAGTAGACTCAAACACTTGGAAGGCATGAATCATTGAAATGGAATGAAGATGGGTTGTGGAGAAAATGACGAGTGAGCCCAATTTTTCTAATTTTGGAAAAATAATTCTGTTCATTATTGAATGTTCATGGTTATGTTGGATTTGCAACTAGAGTGCCAGTTTCACTTTCTACCAAGTGACCTTTAGTTTCTAGAAGTTGAAGTTTCATGTCCCTTTAAGGAGAGGAATAATCACACCTTAACGGATCATGCATGTGAAATGAGGGGCACGGTGGTGGGACACAGTGGTGCAGCTAGCTGAGAGGAAGCTTCAGAGTGAGCTCAAAGCAAAGTGAAGAAGCAGTTAACACCACTGTAACAATGACATCATTGTGCTGTGTCCTTGGAAGCAGGACTCTTCTGTTCCAGAAAATTTTGACACTTCTGCATTATTTTTCCCATTGAAAACACAAGAACACAGCAGTGACATTAGCTCTTTAATCCTTTACTTCATTGTAATAAAATTGCAAGAAATTTTTGTTTTTACAACGCAGGAAGCAAGGCTTTTTTTTTTTTTTTTACTTTTTTAAAGTAATGCAATTTATACAAATACTCATTGGACTCTCACAGTTCCCTGCACCTGTGAATTATGTTTATGTATATATGCACATATGATTGTCTTAGTTTATTTTTAAGGATTTTATTTTTATGAGACACTGTGATTTACAAAGTTGATGATAGTGATTTCAGGCATGGCGTGTTCTAAAAAAGTCCTACCACCACTGTGACCTTCTATCAATGTTCCCAGTTTACTTCCCACTCCCTTGTTTCAGGTTTTTATCCCCAACATCTATTAAAGTGATTAATATGTAATAGGAACTCAATACATATCTCTAATTTGATTACCTGATCAAATCTTTTTGTTACATGGCTAGTGAAACTACCTTGTAATGGTGATTTCTTTTTTTAATTTAATCTCAAAACATTAGCTGAGTAACTGGATATTAACCTATTATTGAGCATGCCTTTTCTTTGGTTAGTGTTGTTTAAATAACTATTTTCCTTAGCCTAGAAATTTTGGTAAGATTTAGTACGTTTTCAAACATCAGGTTCCAGATGCTTCTTTTCTGGGGGAGCACACCCTTTTGAAGCTCGGGTTACTCCTGACTATGTGCTCAGAAAGCGCTCCTGGCTTGAGGGGACCATATGGGACACTGGGGGATTGATCCGCAGTCTGTGCTAGGCTAGCGCTTGCAAGGCAGATGCCTTACCTCTAGTGCAGGGGTCTCAAACTTATTTTACCTGGGGGCCGCAGGAGGCAAAGTCAGGGTGAGGCAGGGCCACATAAGGGATTTCACAAAAAAAGTAAGCGAATAATCGCAAATATTGCGATATTTGTAGGCCGGTCACAGGCCACAAAATGTTGTACAGAGGGCCGCGAGTTTGAGACCCCTGCTCTAGTGCCACCTCACTGGCCCCAGGTTCCAGATACTTCTAAATATTTTACTTATTGACTTACTAAGATAGCTTCACAGATCTTTTTCTTTTCTTTTTGATTTTGAGCCAGTCTTGGCCATATGGGAGACCATATGGGATGCCGAGAATTGAACTTGGGTCTGCCTTGAGCAAGGCAAGTGCTCTTACCTGACGAACAGCTGCTCCAGTCCTTTAACAGTTCTTTGAGGAGGTAAAATTATGCTACTCATTTTTATAGATGGAGAAAGGCTATATCTAAATTATGTTACTAATTTTTTTTTTTTTTTTTTTTTTTGGTTTTTGGGTCACACCCGGCAGTGCTCAGGGGTTATTCCTGGCTCCAGGCTCAGAAATTGCACCTGGCAGGCACGGGGGACCATATGGGATGCCGGGATTTGAACCGATGACCTCCTGCATGAAAGGCAAATGCCTTACCTCCATGCTATCTCTCCGGCCCCAATGTTACTAATTTTTATAGATGTCGAGAGGCTGAGTAGCTTGCTTAAGCTCACATAGTTCAATCTGTTAGAACTAGCATCTGATCACAGGCATCAACCAACAGTTGATGATGACTCCAGTGTGACACCTTTCACTACCACTCTGCTCTTGGCTGCCTGTCTCATGGAAAGTACCTAAAAGGTTTGTGTCTGTCTCTGTCTCTGTCTCTCTCCCCTCCCTCCTTTCCTCCCTCTCCCCTCCCTTCTCCCTCACACCTGGTGGCACTCAGTGGTTACTCCAGGCTCTGAGCTCAGAAATTGATCCTGGCAGGCACGGGGGAACCATATGGGATGCTGGGATTCAAATCACGGTCCATTGTGGATCGGCTGCTTGCAAGGCAAACACCTTACCACTGTGAAACCCCAAGGTTTCTCTCTCTCTTTTTTTTTTTCCATGGAGAGTTGCTTATATGCCATGTAGGATGCATGCAGGGCTTTAAAGATTGGGGCTAGAAAGGATAGTAGAAGGGTAAGGTGTTTGCCTTGCATGCCTCCGACTCTAGTTCAGTTGCTGGCAACACATGTGGTTCCCTGAGTACCACCAGGTATGATCCTGGAGCACCAAGCCTGGTGTGATTCATAAGCACTGCCAAGTGTGGTCCACCCCTTTCTAAAACAAGATGGTGTCAGGGAGTCACTGGTGAAGGGGTAAGTTGAGACCATAAAAGAATAAGGGCATTATGTTGCAACTGTGGTGTTGCAAGATGTGATGAAGAACAGGGATGTTGGTCCATGGTCGCATTCCACTAGGGGGCCAAATTGTCGAGGGCTGTGTTCAGTCTTCTCTGTGATTATTTTCCCCAGAGAGCAGCCATCCTTTTAATCTTGTGGTAGAAAATTAAAGTGAGTTTCCCTGAACTGTGGTTGATTTTTAAGTTTCCTTTTTACATATTAGTTTAGAGAAGTTATTAAGTACCTGGCCTGCAGATCTGTCTTCTTGACATTTCCCACTATTTTTACCAGGTAGAGTTGAGTTTCCTAAACTGACCTGACCCACTGTTCGTTCTTTTTTAAAAAAAGATGAAAACACAGATGCTTCCTCACTGCATCTAAGTCTACTTTGGCCCACTTTTTCTGTATCTAGGCATTGGTGTCATGCTCTTAGGGAACACTGAGGGAAGGCATTTTGGGGAAAGGGACCCACACTCAGCAGTGCTCTACAATCAGGAATCACTCCTGGTGTTGTTTGAGTACCATTTGGGATGTGGAGGATTGAAACTGTGTTAGCCATGTGCAAAACCATGTCCCTTGCCCACTGTTCTATCTTTCCAGCCCTTCTTTGTGCTTTCATAATTAAATTTTGCCCAGATTAAAAGCAGTGAAATCCAGGCCTCTTGGGAGAAGGGTATTTAGTTTTCCTTTACAGAAAGAAAAAAAAAGAGAGAGAGAGAAAAACTAAACAATTAAGCTAATGACAGTGTTGGAAGTCTTAACTGCTTCATCTAGTGATTGATACACATGCCCCTAATCTGTGTAGTGAAATAAAAATCAGTCTATAATCTTATTTTGTAATCAAGAGTTGAGACAATTATGGTGAGTTACAAATCTCTTCTTAGCAATTGGAGCATCAAGTCACCCAGCAAGATCCCTTTCATC
This sequence comes from Suncus etruscus, assembly GCF_024139225.1. NCBI lineage: Eukaryota > Metazoa > Chordata > Mammalia > Eulipotyphla > Soricidae > Suncus > Suncus etruscus. The sequence continues at coordinate 137,683,341 of NC_064851.1, forward strand.
ATCTTCCTGTGGGTATTTCCTTTCATGGTTTGACTTCTGGATATCTGCAGAGTAGCTAGACTCAGCCACACTGCAAATGTACTACTCTAGATTTTCAGGCCTTATTGGTATCGTAGACAGTATTTGGAGTGGAAGAGGAAGAGTGCTTTAGAAGGAGTGAAATAATATTCATTGGTAAGTAAGATGCCCTTGTCCTAGTAACTTTGATTTAAGACGTTGTAACTGCATGCCCTAGGATCTCTGTGCAAACTTGACAGATTTGTAAGTAAGTGAAAACTCTGAGTCACTTCTTCCCTGGGTAAAGCAGGAGAGACTCAGTCCTATCACTACCTGTTTTTGTGTCTATGTAGAGTCTCTGTAAGTTGCATGTCTGGCTGCTATGCTGTCAGGTAGAACAAGATAAAGATATTTGAAAAGGGGCTGGAGAGATAGCATGAAAGGCGTTTGCCTTTCATCGGTTCGAATCCCGGTGTCCCATATGGTCTCCCGTCCTACCAGGAGCAATTTCTGAGCACAGAGCCAGGAATAACCCCTGAGCACTGCTGGGTGTGACTCAAAAAAACCACACACACACACACACACACACACACACACACACACACACACACACACAAAAGATATTTGAAAGATGAAAACAAAAGGCTTAGTTGTGTTCATTCCTGAAATATACTTTAGGTGCACATTTTTTTTTTAGATTTTGTAAAGAAAACCAATCTTTCAGCTAGTATCTAAGAAATTTTGATCTATTCCCCCAAGCTACGTTACACTGTATATTGTAGAAGAGAGCGGAAATGCAGCAGTGACAGCATTTTAAAAATGATTAGAGCATTAAGTGTTCTGCTTATCGGAACGGGTGAGTTAAGCATGCTGCAATCCTGTTGGAGGTGTTTGAATGTCTGAATAAGTCAGAGGAGTAAGACAGTGGTCCTCAAACTATGGCCCGCGGGCCACATACTGTATTTGTATCTGTTTTGTTTCTTCATTACAAAATAAGATATATGCAGTGTGCATAAGAATTCATTCATAAGTTTTGTTTTTACTATAGTCAGACCCTCCAATTGTCTGAGGGACAGTGAACTGGCCCCCTGTTTAAAAAGTTTGAGGACCCTAACATTTGGTAGTTTTTCAGAGAACTTTAAATTATTGCCTCTGTCCCATCATTTCTTTTTTCTCCCTGTTAGAGTTGAATGAAAATTCTATAAAATGTCTATAAAAACCACCTATAAAGTTTTACCTCCTAAAAATGTTCTACCCAGTGTTTGGCACTGTGCAAACTGTTGAAATTTAAAGAGCAAGCAAGGCTCTTTTCTTATTGATGAGTGTTGAAAAGTGAGGCAAATGACTACAGTGCAGTAGGATAAGTAATTGCTTGCCTTTTTGGGGGAAAGGGGGTTGGGTCACACTCAGCGGTGCTCAGGGCTTACTCCTGGCTCTGCACTCAGAAATCGCTCCTGGGAGGCATGGGGGACTATATGGGATGCCAGGATTCCAACCACCATTGGTCCTGGATTGACTGCATGCAAAGCAAGTGCCCTTCCACTGGCTTCTCTCTGGCCCCCATGATTTGCTTTTAATATGTAAAATAAAGTGTCCTTTACAAGGAATCAATACTTAATTTCTTGAATCTTTTTCCAATAACAATGATTGACTATATAGTTATTAATTATCCTGGTGTGTGAAGTAAGAGTTTTAAGAATGTTTTGGTGTTGGCGCTGGCGAGGTGGCGTTAGAGGAAAGGTGTCTGCCTTGCAAACGCTAGCCAAGGAAAGATCGCAACTGTGGTTTGATCCCTAGGCGTCCCATATGGTCCCCCCCAGCCAGGGGCAATTTCTGAGTGCTTAACCAGGAGTAACCCCTGAGCATCAAACGGGTGTGGTCCCCCCAAAAAGAATGTTTTAGTGTTAATTTTTCAAAGACTTTTCTTGGAAACCAACCTGTTGTTTGTTAACCTAATATGAAACAGTCTGACTTCAATACAAAGGTAATTATTTTCTCCCAGTGAGATTTGGGTCTTTGCAAAAAGTTAGACAAGTTGTGCCTGTACATTTGATGTTTATTAGTTTTTTATTTAGGGCAGTGCTCAAGGGTATATTGCTTGAGCATCTGAGACAATATGTGGTGCTAGGGGTTGAACTCTTTGCAAGTACCCAATCTTCTGCACTGTGTGTGTGTGTGTGTGTGTGTGTGTGTGTAATTTCAGTATTGTAAATTGTAAATGGAACCCAGAGCTCATCTTACAAATCATATATATGTGTGTGTGTGTGTGTGTGTGTGTGTGTGTAATTTCAGTATTGTAAATTGTAAATGGAACCCAGAGCTCATCTTACAAATCATATGTTCTACCCACCATCTATGTGTCCAGCCTGCATTTTATAGTTACTTTATATTCTTTTTTTTTTTTTTTTTTTTTTTTTTTGGGCTATACTCATGATGCTCAGGGGTTACTCCTGAGGCTGTATTCAGGAATCACTCCTGGTGGCACTGGAGGATCATATGGGATGTTGGGATGAAACCCTAGTTGACTGCATACAAGGTGAACGAACACCTATCTTCCAGCCCCTCCATAGTTAAATTTATTTGTTAAAATTTCCCTCAATCCTTATAGTCTTTTTTTGAGGGGAGGGGATTCCCACACCCTGTCAGGACTTAATCCTAGCTCTGTGCTCAGAATTTACTCCTGGCTTGTATAAGGGACCATATGGGATGCCTAGAATCAAATCAGCTACTTACAAGGTAAATGCTCTACCCACTGTACTATTAAAAGATTTCCACCAGGACCTCTCACGTGGTACTGACACAGTGCTCATCATAACATAGTCACAGTTTCTGTTTTTGGTGTTGGATGAGGGGGAATTCTTTCTCCAGGCTCACCCAGTGGCCTTTGAGATGATGTTAGGTGCTCTAACCTTGTTTTGGGGCCAAACCCAGTGGCACATGGTTACTCCTAGCTCTGCGCTCAGAAGTTACTCTTGGCTCTTCTTTGCTCATAAATTATTACTGTTTGGCTTGGGGGACGATCTGGGATGCTTGGGATCAAACGGGATTCAGCCACATTCAAAGTAAATGCCCTACCCACTGTGCTATTTCTCCAGCCCCCTTGTTCTAACCTTTTGAGCTAGTTCCCTGACCCTTCTTGACTACTTTTTTGTTTGTTTGTTTGTTTGTTTGGGTCATACCCGGCAGTGCTCAGGGGTTACTCCTGGCTCTATGCTCAGTAAAAACTTCTGGCAGGCTCGGGGGACCATATGGGATGCCGTCCTTCTGCATGCAAGGCAAACACCCTACCTCCATGCTATCTTTCCAGCCCCCTTCGTGACTACTTTTGATGTCTCTTGAGGATGTCAGGGGCTTTTTAGATCTTTTTTTTTTTTTCCCTGGAGTGAAAATTTTTTGTTTTGTTTTGTTTTTTTTGTTTTTGGGCCAAACCTGGCAATGCTCAGGGGTTACTCCTGGCTGTCTGCTCAGAAATAGCTCCTGGCAGGCACGGGGGACCATATGGGACACCGGGATTTGAACCAACCACCTTTGGTCCTGGATCGGCTGCTTGCAAGGCAAACGCCGCTGTGCTATCTCTCCGGGCCCCATGTGAAATATTTTTTATTCCCCTGAAATTACTGGTTGTTGCCTGTGAAATTACCTGTGTCTTATACCTGTTTTGCCTTCCTATCAGCCAAAAAAATCTACTTCCTTAGTTCTTGTGCAGTGATTACCTCCTTGAAACCAAGGGTTCTGCTAAAGTTGGCTGTAAGGGAGCAGGACTGCCTTGTGCTGATTTGTGTTGTTTTTCTCATGCAGTCCTCATCTGCCACCTTTGTAACTTTGCAGTCACTTCGATTTATTGTCTTAATTTGCTGCTTTATTCTTATTAGAACAAGACAAGGCATCCATAAATAAATGGGAAGAAAATCATTACACAATTGTTCGTTATCTGACTAAATTGCAACATAGGAAAGCAACAAAAGAACCCTTTCGTGTACACATTTCATTGACACAAGAAAAATTACCCAGGCTCAGAAAACACTTTTGTTTGCGAAGTGAGACTTGATTTTTGGAGACTTTTTTTTTGTGAAACACTTGACAGAAAATGCAGGTTTCTGCTCTCAGATGATGGTCTTGCTGAAGACCCTCCTTTAACTATGGAAAGACTGCAGTGGCCTCGCCCCCACTGCTCCTCCCAACTTTGACTAACAACACAGCAATATAATTTTACCATTTAAAACTTGGCTGACCCAAACATGAACTTTGAAAGAAAACAAGAGTCATTACTAAAAGAGATTCCATTTCTTTCCGGGCCTAATTTAAGATGACTTTACAGAACTCTGAAAAAACTTATTCTTCCAATGGCTGCTTAATTGTGAGGCAAAATAAATAGCCATAGGGAAGAAAAATAGAGTGTGCTCTGTTTGGATTTTAAAATACTGTCTTTTCAGGAGTGAATTTTCTTGAGGGTTTGTCAGGCACAGTTTGGAAAAATGTTGTCAGGTTCTGTCCAGAGATTGTACCCGCCTGTGAATTTTGAGGGCTGTGGTTTATAAATAACTCTTAATTCAATAAGGCCTCATTTCTTCACATTGGCCTTCTTCAGCTTTTTGGACTTCTCTAATCTCAGTGCCTAACATGTCAGTGCTCTAAACCTGCTGCTCTTGGTGTTTGCAATCAGTAAGCCTCAGTTTCTCTTTAACAACCTGTGCCTTTCCAACACACCCAAAATATGGTTTTCAGAGAATTAGAACCTTTTTCTGTATTACATTTAAATTTTTTTAAAAATATATAGTTTTAATTTAAACACCATGGTTACAAATTTAGAACTAGCACCTTTTTGAAGAACCACATGAAATGGCAAGAAGTGGGTCCTTGGAGTGTACAGACTTTGAAACCTAGACAGGACTGGGTTTAAAATCAGATAATGTTGGCACCAGAGAGATCACACAGATGCCAGGAGCTTACTTACCTAACATTCAGCTAGGATCCTCATACCCCACATGGTCCCACAGCACTGCCAAGAGTGATCCCGAGCGCAGCGAGGAATATCCTATGAAGGTGGAACCCAGATTGTTCCCTCCACCCAAGTAACAGCCATGTAGAATCTTTTAACTCACATGACTCTACTTTGTACCTTTTTAGACTCTTTAGTGAGAATTGAACTTGATGGTCTCAAGTTGGTTTACAGCGGTGGCGCAAGTGGGAGGGTGTCGTCTCTCTTGCATGCACTAACCTAGGACAGACAGCGGTTCTATGCTCAGCGTCCCATAAGGTCCCCCAAGCCAGGAGTGATTTCTGAGCGCATAACCAGGAGTAACCTCTGAGCATCACAAGGTGTGGCCCAACCCCCCCCCCAAAGAGGTATTATTAAGCCCAGTAATAATTTTTAGGAAAGTAGGTGTACTGAAGATTATCCTATGAGAGTTACTATCAGTGATCTTTTGTATTTAAAAAACAAAGAAGTTGGTGTTTGATTTATCAGATTTGCAAAAGTATTGATAGTAGTAATTACCCTCTCATCACAGGGAAAATTTACTTCTGAATTTTGTTTTATGTTAGGAACCAGAATGCAGAATTTTGTTTAACCATTTAATAAAGACTCTCATGGGACAGGGTAAAAAAAGATCTTGACATCGCCCCAAGTAGATACTGAATGTTATAGAGTAAAACATAATTAAAATAGTGCTAGGGAGATAGCTTAGTGTTGAGTACATGCTTTCTATGTGGGAGGTCTGGGCAAACCCAGACTTAGTCCCTGCCTTAACAGTAATCTGAGAGTAGCTAGTCTGAGCATTGCTGGGTCCCCCAAACAAAACAACAACAAAACCCTAACCTAGTTTCTTTTTATTGAGGGGAGGGGAGTTTGGACCACACGTGGGTTCGTGTTTGGGGGGGATACTTTGGGTTTGGTGTTCAGGGGACATACACAGTGATGGGGTGGAGCAAGGTTTACAAACACATGCTAGGCAAGCACCTTTGTACTTCCTGTCTGGCCCCTTAAGGTATTTCCCCCCCCCCTTTTTTTTTTTCTTTTTGGGTGTTTGGTGTTGGGCCACACCCAGCAGTGCTCAGGGGTTACTCCTGGCTCTATGCTCAGAAATTGCTCCTGGCAGGCTTGGGAAATTAACCCAGATCCACCCTGGTTCTGCTGCATGCAAGACAAACACTACTGCTGTGCTCTCTGTCCCCCTCTTTAAGGTATTTTTCTGAGGGACACACTTCAAAGATGATAATTCCATTTTCTTTTTTCCATGAAGATACTTAGTTAGAATGTATTCTTTCTGGAGGCTTATTTGAGATAACATTGCTCCTTGATTTGGATAATTTACTAAATTTCACCTGGTCCTTGCAGTCTAGTAGTTCTAGTATTTTATGACTAACTGTTCCAACCATTGATGCACACTTAGGTTCTACTTGATATTGTTTCTGCCCAGTTGGATGACAATAGACCTTAGAGCAGTTCTAAACAATTTAAGTATATTACAGATTTCTCACAAGCCTTGATTTTTGTTTGTTTTGGGAGGCTATATGCAGTAGTGCTTCAGATAACTCAGAGTATAATTCTGGGGGTTGTTCCTGGCAATACTTAGGGCCTCCCATTTTCCTCTAGGGATTTGACTCTGAGGCATTGTGTGTGTGTGTGTGTGTGTGTGTGTGTGTGTGTGTGTGTGTGTGTGTGTGTGTGTGTGTGTGTGTGTGTGTGTGTGTAGGTAGAGAGGGAGAGAAAGAAAGAACTATTAAGGGGTTATTCTCACCTCTGCTCAGGAGGGAGTGAGCTCTGGTGTGCTTGGAAGACAATATGCAGTTTTGGGGATTAAACTAGGGTCCACTGTATGCAGGTCAAGTGCCTTCCTTGTGCTATTATTTCATGACGCATTCTTGAATCATTTTTATTTTATATATCAGGGTTCCCAGTCCTTTACTGATCCAATCTACCTGGGTTTTCAGTTTTTCTCCTTTCTCCTATCTTCAGATTGAATTTTCTACCCCTCTATGCAAGAATGAATTGTCACTATCCCCTCCCTCCACACTCTTTGGTTTTTGGGCCATTGAGTTGCTCAGTACTTATTGCCATTGAGTTGCTCGGTACTTATTACTGCCTGCCTCTGTGCTTCTGGCAGGGCTTGGGAGAATATAAGTGGTACAGGATTGAATCCAGGTCGGCTGACGAGTACCTACCCTCACAGGTTTTTAATCTTGACTTCCAGATATGACATCACTGTCACTTTTCTCAGTTTATGCTCCTTATTTTCCTGCTCCTGCAAAGCTGGTGTGTGGTTTGCCATAGCTTCTTGGTACATTTGCCATCTAGTATGCCCTTCGAGTTTACTTCTGTTCATGCTGCAAAAAGAAATACCACTGTGACTTGGAGAGAGTACAGTGGGTAGAGTACTTGCATCGTACACAACTGACCAGGTTCGCTTCCCTGGCACCTCATGTGGTGACTGATTCTCTCCAGGAGTGATGACTGAACCCCTCCAGGTGTTGTTCAAAAGAAAAAGAAAAAAGAAAGATTTGGACCTAAACTGCCAAATTCCTAAGACTGTATTTTGTGCTAACAGAAATCCTTGCTCATAGCACTTAATAAATGTTTTCTTAATGTAATTCAATAATGAATTCTTTTTTTTTTTTTTTTTTTTTTTTTGGTTTTTGGGCCACACCCGGTAACGCTCAGGGGTTACTCCTGGCTATGCGCTCAGAAGTTGCTCCTGTCTTGGGGGACCATATGGGACACCGGGGGATCGAACCGCGGTCCGTCCAAGGCTACTGCAGGCAAGGCAGGTGCACCTTACCTTTAGCGCCACCGCCCGGCCCCCTCAATAATGAATTCTTAAATATTTGCACTCTCATTATACACACACACGCACAAGCACATATATATGTAGCAATTTGACCTAAAGTTGTCAGGATTGTAGGTTAAACATTAAAATTAATCTTATCCAAATTTACCATTTGGATAAACAAGTTCATGTCTGAGGAATTTTGTATTGAACTCTGAATGCTTTTTTAAAAGCATTTTTTAAAAAGTAGCCATTAGTTTTTACTTAGGAAATAATTTATCTTTTTATGCAAGGCTTTAAAACAAGAGTTTTAGATATTTATTATTCATTGCCATCTTCTGGTTTCCTTGCTGATGAATAGGCTGGTGGTAATCAGTGGGGTTCTTTAAGAAATAACCTGTAAGTTTCTGAGCCAACTACTTAGCTTCTTTTTTTTTTTTTGTTTTGTTTTGGGGTCACACCCAGCTGTGCTCAGGGGTTACTCCTAGCTCTGCTCTCAGAAATAGCTCCTGTCAGGCTGGGGGACCAGATGGGATGCCAGGAATCGAACCTGGCTCCATCCTGGGTCGGCCACAAAGCAAATGCCCTACCGCTGTGTTGTCTCTCCAGCCCATCTACTTAGCTTCTTACTTTTCTTTCCAAGTTTTATCAGTTAGAGTAAAATAACTCAAATTTACCATGAGAGGCAAACTGAGGCAAACTGATGATAAGGCTTGTTACTGGGAGGTGTTGAGAAGAAAGACAGCCTCTCACAATGCCATTTGTCTTGCAGCTTTTAGATAGATGTCTTGGTTGAAGGAAAACTTGATTAACTTTCACAGAGGACTGAGAAATACCATTTACTTCTGCAGTTGGAATTAAATATTCTTTTTTGTTTGTTTTTTTGTTTTTGTTTTTGTTTTTGGGCTACACCCGGTGGTGCTCAGGGGTTACTCCTGGTTGTCTGCTCAGAAATAGCTCCTGGCAGGCACGGGGGACCATATGGGACACCAGTATTTGAACCAACCACCTTTGGTCCTGGATCCTGGATCAGCTGCTTGCAAGGCAAACGCTGCTGTGCTATCTCTCTGGGCCCTGGGCCCTCTTTTTAATTCTTTATCTGAACATATATGGGAGAGTGAAAGAGAAGGGCTTTCAAGTACAGATGTGATGCTTGTTTTCCTTTACCTTTGTGCGAATGATAGGATTTTTCTGGCTGTGCCACATTTATTGTCAAGATTGTACAGCCAGACTCTGAAATAGGTAAGATCTATTTTATTTGTTTGTTTGTTTATTTGGGTCACACCCAGTGGTGCTCTGGGGTTACTCCCATCTCTGTGCTCAGAAATCGCTCCTGGCTGTCTCCGGGGACCGTTTGAGATGCTGAGAATTGAACCCATGTCTACGTCTGTCCTGGATTGTCCATGCTGTGCTATCACTCTGGCCCTATAAGATCTATTTTAAATGTGTTTTCAGGGCCAATAACCAGGATATCTGAATTAACTGAAACCATAGTTGGGATTGTTTTGTGTTTTTTCTCTTCTCTTCTCTCTCTTCTCTTCTTTTCTTTCTTTCTTTTTCTTTTTTTTTTTTGGTGGGGGACACAAACACTGATGCCCAGGGTTTACTCCTGGCTTTGTGCTAATGAATCACTCCTGGAGGGCTCAGGGGATCAGATAGGATGTCTCGGACTGAACCCTGGATTGAGCTCAGGTCAGCTGCATTCAAGGTATTAAACACCCTATCTGCTGTATGTACTATCATTTTGTCCTTTTTGTTGTTGTTAGACAAAGTTGATGAATTTTGATTGGTCATACTCAAGAAATATAGTGTTTGTAAGATAAACATTTTGTGGCAACCATTTAAAGGCATATCTATTAACTATAAACTACAAAAGGAAAGCCTGTGTTCATTTCCTTTTTTGTAATCAATTAACCAGATCTTCCAGATGAATTAGAGGAATTATAGATTGACAACATAAAACGTTATTTGACAAAGGCAAAACCTTCTTTGAGAGAGGTCTTTCTTAGGGTGACAGAACCTCATAGTCCTAAGTGAAGCTTAAATGGGTTGTTTTCACTATGCCTGTATCTTAAAAACAAAAAAGAGTTGAGTGAGAAAATGATACTCTGCAGATGTTTTAGGTGTGTGTGAGGGAATCACAGCTGGTGGTGCCGGAGTGAACAGGGAGCTGAGCCAGTCCCTGATGTATCTGGGATTGAACACAGGACATCATACATACATGAGCTTGGCTACGGGGGCCACATGCTCAGTTCTTTGATGATCTGTCCCCTTCCATCCCAAATGGGAATTTTTCTTTAGAGTTGTTTTTCTCTCATTTGTTTCTTGTGAATTGAGGTTCATATATAATTTTGTTTTTGGGCCACTCCTCTTGACACTCAGAGGATACTCCTGGCTATGCTCTCAGAAATTGCTCCTGGCTTGGGGGACCATATGGGACACCGGGGATCAAGCCTAGGTTCATCCGTGGTCAGCTGTCGCAAGGCAAACGCCTTACCACTGCTATAGCTCCAGCCCCTATAAAGATATTGTTAACAATTATTTTATTTGTGCCTGTGTGTTGTCGGCCCATGCACATGTTTCTTGCCTCTCCCACTTGAAATAGCTATGCACTTTCATAATTTCCTACTTTGATGCTAGGAGCTCTCTGCCTTAGTGTTTATCTTACCTCTGCCTTAGAATTTTCAAATAAACCTGATTTTACTTTAAAAATGATTTTTTTATTTGTAGCAGGAAAATGTTTGTCTGAGGGCTGAGTTAAGGTGCTTGCCTTGCATTGAGTTGACCCTGGTTTGAATCTCCAGTTGTATATAGTCCCCTGTACCCCACCAGGAGTAGCTCCTGACTATAGAGCCAGAAATACCCCATGAGTACTGCTGAACACTATTTTGTTGTTATAAAACATTTTTAGGATACAGTTTGGTTTGTTAAGTATATTATTATCGTGTAACATCTTCAAAACTGTTCTTGTAAAACCCATTATATAATAACACCTATGTCTCCCATCTCCTCACCTCCACCCCAATCCTTGGCAACCACCATTCACTTTCTGTGAATTTATCTTACTTTATGCATCTGTAAATGGAGGCATGTCTCTTGTGATAACTAACTTCACTTGACATAGTGGCCTCAGGTTGACCCGTGCTGTATGCACCAGAAATTCCTATGTATGTATGTATGTATGTATGTATGTATGTATGGCTATTCTGAGTTACACAATGGGTGTGCTGTCTTCAGTTCTTTTTGGATATATTATATCCAAAAAGATATCCTGTCTTCAGTTCTTTTTGGATATATTATACACAGAGGTAAGATTGTAGGGTCATCTGGTAATTCTCAGATGTTTGTTAGTTTATGTATTTATTTATTTATTTACTTACTTTTGGGTTACACCTGGTGGTGCTCATTGGTTAACCCAACTCTGTACTCAGAAATCGCTCTTGGATAGGCATGGGGGACCGCATGGGATGCCGAGAATCAGAACCTGGGTCCTTTCCGGGTTCGCCATGCACAAGGCAAATTACTCTACCACTGTTATCTCTCAAGCCTCAATTCTCAGGTGTTTTAGATGGAGGGTGACACCCCACATGGTGCTGGGGCAAGGGTTAGGAGCATGGGAGCCACAAGGACTGGGCCTCATCTCTTGTCTGTTTTGCATATCCTCCACCTTCTTAGCTAATTCTTTGGCCTGTATTAATGGATTTTGTTTGTTTGTTTGTTTTGGCGGGGAAGGATCCTTGCAAGTGGTGCTTATGAGATCCAGCGGCACCCCCCACCCCCCACACACTGGTGATACTCTACAAACTGGCCAGCTATTAAGTTTGAACTCGAGAATGCAATGCTGCTGAGGTTTTGGAGTACAGGAATACCCTGTAGGCCACACTAGCAGTCCTGGGAACCTTCAGGACCACACTCAGTGGTGGGGGAACTATGTGAATGAGGGGAATGGAATCCAGGAGATAACACTATCTCCTGGCCTTAGTGTTTTGCAATTTTGTCATAGCCAGCACTGCTCAGGTGCTCAGGAGGATACTTCCTGTGGTGCTGATTCATGAGTGGTTCAGTTTTGTGCAACTCTTTTGAAAACTCTTCTGGACTCTCCATCATCTCTAATGTCCAGGTTTTATTTACTTAAAGGAACCATTTTACATTCTAATAGCAGGGAGTTCTAATTTCTTCACATTTTCACCAATTCATGTTTTGTTTTAGAATAATAATTATCAGGGTTTAGAGGGCTTTGCTTTTGAGTTGCTTCAAGCTCAGTGCTCAGGATTTGTGTACTTGTTTAGGACTATGAAGTCCTAAGGTTTACTTTGGGCTCTCCCACACAAAGCATGGAGTCCTTTGAACTATGTCTGTGACCCAGTAATTGTCAGCATATTTTTTTTCCCTTTTGTTTTGGTCCACTTGTAGTGGTACTCAGGGGTTATTTCTGGTTTTGCACTGAGGAATCACTTCTGATAGTGTTCAGGGTATCATATGGGGGACTGGGGTTGAATTTGGGAAGGCCATGGTGCAGGCAAGAGCCCTACCATTGTACTATAGATCCTCACCCAGTAATTGCCAATTTTTAGCACTATGATTACATTTTTTAGTGCTCTCCCACGTGAGATTTGTATTCTGTTCTCAAAGGCTGAAGTTGTTTTTGTTTGTTTTGCCGGGAATTTAGGCTAATCTCAGTGATACTCAGGTTACTGCTAGTGGGTTTTGGGGGCCATATGTATGGGATGCCAAGGATGCATATGCATAGGATGTGAAGGATCCAACTTCGGTTGGCCACATTTAGTGCAGCTGCCCTGTCTTCTGTGCTCTGGCCCCTAAAAAACAGCAGTTACTTCAGTTGCTTTTGATGTTGGTGTGTTGTAGACAATCCTTTGATCTTCTTGACTTTTATCAAAGTCTGTATGGGAATTTACAGCCTGGACAGAAAAGACTGGGACACTATGGTATTGGCTAACATTTCAAACTTGGCTTATTAGACAAATTGAAAAAAGTAAACTTGAGTAGAACAGATTTTGAGGAAAGCATTATTCATGTCATGAGAGTTTACAAATAACAGGTGTACATTTTCAGTAATGGAATGCTTCTTACCCATCAATTGAAATGCTCCAGAGACTGCAGTCAAGAAATATGGGTAAGGAAGTGGATCTCTTCAATTCTCCTGTGTTTCTTGGGGAGTAGGGGTAGGGAAAGCACACCTGGCATTGCTCAGGGCGATCTCCTGACTCTGGGTTTAAGATTTACTCTTAGCAGTGGACTAAGCACTGTGAGGGATTGAGCCCAGGTCTGCTGTGTGTATGCAAGACAAGGTGTTTCTATCTCTCCAGCCTCTCTTTTCTCTTCATTTTCCTATTAAAGTTACTAATTTCTGCCCTTTCTGTAGCACCAAAATGTTCACTTGCTTTTAAATCTGATGAGTCCTTTTAAAAGAAAAAGAATCCATTTTTGGAAGTGTTTATCATCAGTAGTGTTACCTTATTCTTTAGTACTATCTGCCTTTTACAAAACTATAGTAGAGATAAGTAAACTTGGGTAGAAGAGAGTATACTTTGTGACCTAAGCAGTGACTTAGTGACTTTTTTTTTTTGGGGGGGGACCCCCACACTCGCCGTGCTCAGGGGTTATTCCTGGCTATGTGTTCAAAAATCACTCCTGGTGGGTGGGAGGACCATATGGGATGCAGGGTGGTCGAACCCGGGTCAGCCACATGCAAGGCAATTGCTTTATCCCATACTGTTGCTCAGGCCTGCTGATTGACAATTTTATACGTAACTGGTTTGCATTTTTACCATGCCATTCTGTGATGATATAGACCTATTGAAGTCCAGCAAGGAAAAAATAAAAAGTAATTTTTTTTAAACCTATCATGGTTCTTATTCCCTGCCTGTTAGTCTTAGTCTCTTCCTCCATCTCCCCTGTCATCTGGCAACTCCAAAATGTGGTTTTGGTTGCCTCTTACAACGTTCTAATAGGCCTGAAGCCAGTCACCTTCTTCAATTTAAGACCATTCCAATTTTACTGTCCTTCTGCAGTACTAGAGGTGCATTTTCCTGCCTTTTGTGGTTCTAGGCCCGTACCTGACACTCACTGCCCATGCCCAGACAAAAGAATGTAAGATTCTCTACTGCATTAGGTGCTCCTCACTTCCAGTAGCCAACCTGTGCAGGCCACCATCTTGTTAGCTGTGGGGTACAGGGGCGCCCAGAACCCAAACTGAGAGGAACAGCATCACAGACTTTGAATTGGAGCTCCCCGGGAAAAATACTTAGAAATAGTTGGTGAGGGGCTGGAGAGATAGCATAGCGGCATTTGCCATGCAAGCAGCCGACCCAGGACCTAAGGTGGTCCCAGCATCCCATATGGTCCCCTGTGCCTGCCAGGAGCTATTTCTGAGCAGACAGCCAGGAGTAACCCCTGAGCACCGACCACCGAGTGTGGCCCAAAAACCAAAAAAGAAAAAAAAGAAATAGTTGGTGTTTCACTCCCTTTCTGGTATGATGATGACCTGTAATTATTACCCTCTTCCACCATAACTTAAAAAAAAATTCTGGTGTTAATAACATGTTTGCCAAACGCCCAGTTGTGACCACAGGACCACGATACAGGCTTTTGCATCTGGCGAAGGGCACAGAAGGTGGCTGTGATGGCTGCTTCGCAGTATTTCCATCATAATCTAGAGCAGTGTGCTGTGGGATGTTGCTTGTTTATAAAACACAGGAAAATTTTCCTGATGTTGGTTCTCCACTCCCTTTAAAAGTACAATACTTACTGTTCTTTAAACCTGGATATAGTTTTTTATTTTACTTAGTATTTAATTTTGGGGGGCCACACTGTGATGTTCAGGGGTTATTCCTGTTTCTGCACTGGGAACCTTAAGTTCGGAGGACCATATGGGGTGTCCAGGATCAAACCGGGTTATTCGTGCTAGCAAGCACCTTACCTGCTGTACTAATGTCTCAGGCCTTGGCTATGAATTTTAAAAATAATTCTTTTTAAAGTGACCTGCATTAGTTTTGGCAGTTAGGACCAGGGAAACAAAGTACGCCTCCCTGAGATGACGTAAAAAGGAAAGGTTGCATATTGCCTGAGTTCAGATTTCAGTTTTAACATTTACCAGCTGCTTGACCTTGGACAGGTTCCTTGAAACCTGTTTCCTTGTTTGCAAAATAGGGATTATATTCAGGATTATGGAGAAGATAAATGAGTTGATACAGGTTTGCAGTTTTATTTTTGTTGCTGTTTCTTTGATATTAAGGCTATCTCTCCAGCCCCCAGGTTCAGTTTCTTATCTGAAGTCCTTGATCAAATATGCTTAAGGGCACGCGCGCGCACACACACACACACACACACACACACACACACACACACACACACACACACACACACACAGTACTCAGAGTTTATGATGACTCTGCATTTGTGTCTCATCACACACACACACACACACACACACACACACACACACACACACACCACGCACACTGTACTCAGAGTTTATGATGACTCTGCATTTGTGTCTCATTTCTGGCCATGCTGGGGATTGAGCCCCAGGTGGGCAGTGGGCATCTTTGCAAAAGGTGGGTAGTTTATCTGTGACACCCTGTGGTTGCTGAGCATCTCCAGGAGTGACACCCCCATCCCAAAAATTACTGGAATCTGCCCATGAGCACATCCTAATCTTGCATGCACTAACATAGGATGAACCACAGTTAGACCTATGATACAAATCTATGATACATAGATTTTGACTTAAGTATAAAAACAGATCCCCCCCCCCCGCTAGATGATATTCTGTTTTTTTTGGGGGGCCTTACCCATTTGACGCTCAGGGGTTACTCCTGGCTATGCGCTCAGAAATCGGCCCTGGCTTGGGGAGACCATATGGGATGCTGGGGGATCGAACCGCGGTCCGTCCTAGCGCTTGCAAGGCAGACACCTTACCTCTAGCGCCACCTTCCCGGCCCCCTAGATGATATTCTGGCCCCCTAGATGATATTCTTAATGAGATCTCAAGTTACATCTGCAAAACACATTCATTCCTCACAACACACCCAATCATATCAACCTGATCAGAGTATTTGGATTCTGGAGTTTGTAGAGTACAAATTTGTGAAGCATACTATGTAATTGTCAGTTATATGTAGACTTTAATCAATTCTGCACTTTGATTTGGTTTGCTACAATTTGTAAGAATAGTTGTCTCTGGGGCCGGAGAGGCACAGCAGTAGAGCGTTTGCCTTGCAAGCACCGATCCAAGAATGGAAGCCACTGGGCCAGAGAGATAGCATGGAAGCAAGGCGTTTGCCCTGCGTGCAGAAGGTCGGTGGTTCAAATCCCGGTATCCCATATGTTCCCCCTTTGCCTTGCCAGGAGCGATTTCTGAGTGCAGAGCCTGTAGTAACCCTGAGTGCCATCAGGGATTGTGACCAAAAAAAAAAAAAAGGAATAGTTGCCATTGAAAGTAGATGTGGAGAATATATATAACATATTACTGCTTTATGTTTGAGACCCACTCTTTTTTCCTACTTGTCAAAGAATAAGAATGGTAAGAATAAGGTGAAAAAGAAAAAGAGCTTCATGGTCCCCCATGTTGTTTTGCTTAAAGTTCTTGCCTGCTGGTAGAAAAATGTTAAAATATTCAAGGATTTCAGATAACTTGTGGGTGTCTTTTGTTACAGATTTTGACTTCTGCTTAACTTTTAATCTTTAACACACGTTAAGAACTGAAAACCGAGGCAAGCAATTGTACAGCCAGTAGGATGTTTGTCTTGCACGCAGTTGACCCAGGTTCTATCCTGGCATCCCACAAAGTTTTCAGAGACCACCAAGATTGATTACTGAGTGCAGAGCCAGGGAGTAAACCCTGAGCACTGACGGGGTGCAGTGCAAAAACAAAAGAAAAGCACTGATAGGAACCCTGTGATTCTAATCTTTTGATTTGCTTTGTTGTATTAGATTGTTCTGGAGCATCTAATGGAATAGAAAAATCTTATAATTTAAACAAGTACCCATAAGATTTCAGATGTCCATTGCCAAAGAGAAATTTGTATTGAATTTAGTGTTAGTTTTATTATTATTATTTTTATATTATCATTGGCCTGAATGCTCAACTAAACCAACTGGCATTTAATTTTTTAACTCCCTAAATTTTGAAATCTCATGGTTCCTAAAGGAGAAGACTAGATTTAGATGCTTATTGTCTGTTTTCACAGTCTATTAATTAAACTTTTGGTGCGTTCTTTTTTTGGGCCACACCCGGTGACGCTCAGGGGTTACTCCTGGCTATGTGCTCAGAAGTCGCTCCTGGCTTGGGGGACCATATGGGACGCCGGGGGATCGAACCGCGGTCCGTCTCCTAGGCTAGCGCAGGTAAGGCAGGCACCTTACCTCGAGCGCCACCGCCCGGCCCCCTTTTTGGTGCGTTCTTAAAAAAAAAAAAAGTCGGAGAAGCAGAAACTTGTGAAAAAGGCAAAGTTAATAAATACTGTAGGTGATGTGACTATCCTTATGTCTGTTCCCACCCCCCAAAATAAGTAAGCTGTTCAGACACTTCAGAATAGTAGTTTTAGGGGCTGGAGAAATAGCATGGAGGTAGGACATCTGCCTTGCATGCAGAAGGACGGTGGTTCGAATCCTGCATCCCCATGCCTGCCAGGAGCAATTTCTGAGCTTAGAGCCAGGAGGAATCCTCAAGTGCCATCTGTTAGATTTTTTTGTTTGTTTGTTTTTGGGTTACAACTGGTATTGCTCAGGGGTTACTCCTGGCTCTGTGCTCAGAAATCACTCCTGGCAGGCATGGGGGAACCATATGGTATACTGGGATTCAAACCACCATTCGTCCTGAATCAGTGGCATGCAAAGCAAATGCCCTATCGCTATGCTCTCTCTCCAGCCCCCCCCCCCCTTTTTGGTTTTTGGGCCACACCAGCAACTCTCAGGGGTTACTCCTGGCTATGAACTCAGAAATCACTCCTGGCTTGGGAGATCATATAGGACGCCAGGGGGTCTAACTGTGGTTCATCCTAGGTTAGTGCATGCAAGGCAAATGCCCTATCGTTTATGCCACTGCTTCCGCCCCTTTCCAGACCTCTTTTTTTTTTTGTTTTTGGGTCACACCCGTCGGTGCTCAGGGGTTGATACTCCTGGCTGTCTGCTCAGAAATAGCTCCTGGCAGGCACAGGGGACCATATGGGACACCAGGATTTGAACCAACCACCTTTGGTCCTGGATCGGCTGCTTGCAAGGCAAACTCCGCTGTGCTATCTCTCCGGGCCCAGTGTGATACTCTTTTTTTCTTTTTCTTTTTTTTTGGTTTTTGGGCCACACCCATTTGACGCTCAGGGGTTACTCCTGGCTATGCGCTCAGAAATAACCCCTGGCTTGGGGGGACCATATGGGACGCCGGGGGATCGAACCAAGGTCCGTCCTACGCTAGCGCTTGCAAGGCAGACACCTTACCTCTAGCGCCACCTTCCCGGCCCCACAGTGATACTCTTAAAATAACTTGTAATGTTTGGAGTCTTACTGAACCTTAATTAAAAGATTTTATCTGTTGCTGTTTCATAAGTAGTGATGTTGCTTTTTCATAAGATACAGATTTTGTGGGTTTTTTGAAAAACGATTTTATAAAAAATGATTTTATGTTTATTTGCTTTCTAGGCCACATTTGTTGGTACACAGGGCTTATTTCTGGCTCTGTACTCGACCACTCCTGATAGACTCAGAGGAAGAACCTTAAGGGGTGATGGGTTGAACAGGGTCAGTTGCATATAAAGGCAAGGTCTTATTTTGTATTACTGCTCAACACTGATTTTATGGTCTTTTGCTTGTAGTGATTTTAAACTTTTACTCCATTTTTTTGAGGTTAGTATGTGAAATAAGAAATTATGTAACAATCATAATTCTATTACACTTTTAACAAGAAAATAGTTCAGACTATTTTGTTTCTGTTGTTTTGAGGCCACACCTGGCAGGCTTCCAGGGTTGTTTCTGGCTGTGTTCGGGGATCACTCCTGACAGTGCCCATGAATATATGTGGTGCCTCAGATCAAACCAGTGTCAGCCCTGTTGTGCAAGTCAAGCTCCTTACCCCTTGTACTATCTCCTGCCTGTTTCTGTTTTAAACCTTGCATATCTGAGGTGTCTTGGCTTCTGTCTCTGGCACTGCCGCTCCCTTGCCCTCGAAGCCAACCCCTTTAATTTGTGTCAGTGTACAGAACTGCATATTCATTGTAGGCTTTCTCAGCCCCCGACTTAGACCACTTTCTATAGCAGCCATGTAGATCTACCTTATTTTTTTAAACATATGCAGTATTTATTTGGGAACTTTAAACAATACTGTTAATACAACTGTCACACACTTCATTTCTGATTACATTCCTTGCTAGATGATGAATTATGGATAGCTCCCTGATATAAACAGGAGCTTTCTAAAGTCTCTGAATTAAATTTTGTTTTCATGCCTTGGAAATCTGAATTTTAGTCATTAAGCACTCATTTGGTCTGTAAGAATATAGTTGCTCTTTGAGGAGGTCAGGCTTGAAAAAGCATTAAAAATGAGATGTGCTGAATTCAGAAGTGAAGCAGGCTTGCTTTTAGGTTTTAGCTCATGTCTGCACAGTTAATTTTATGAATTAATTTAATAATCACCAATTAAAGGAAATCAGTTTTTCATTAAGCTAAAATTCAAGTAACTTCTTTCCTAGTGAAGTTACTTGAATTTTTGGTAGTTTTCACTCACTACAGTTACATCCAGTGTGCATTTCCTTTGCCCATGTAACTGCAGCATGAAACCTGCTCCTCTCTCCCGTACAAATTGCTGCAGCACTTCAGTGTTTAAGTTTAAGGCACAGACTGATGGTTTGGTTTACATTTGTTGTTCATTGAGGACCACAGGAGGGACAGCTTGCATCTGAGCAGGATTTGCTTGATGGGAGACAGCAGGAGCTTGCTCAGTGCTGTGAGCTCAGTGTTTGGTCTGTAGTGTTGTCCTTCCTGCCTTGGCCATGGGTTCCGCTCTCCCACTGTTTTCAGCCCTAGTAAAACTCCTTTCCCATTCTGTCCCTTCTTTACTATATTGCCTTTCAAAATTAGTTGAGCTTACCTTAATTCTCAGTTTTGAGATGGAAGCAGCAGTCTGAGTGGAGTGGCTTATGGAAACTGATTAGACGTGAGTCATGTATAGAAATTGTATTTCTACCCACATAAATGGGGTAGAAATGGGTAGGAGTCATGATTAAAATGTTTTTATTTTAATTTTTAAATTTAGTTTCGCGAGCCATACTGTGCTGTGTCCAGGGCTTGCTTACTCCTGAATCACTGCGATCTTGGATCACTTCTGGCAAGGCTCGGAGAACCATATATGGTGCTGGGGATGAAACCTGGGTCAATTGCATTTAATATAGACTAGCACTTTATCCACGCTCTGGTGCCTGGATATCCTGACTTAGAGCCCTTTTACTTTAGTTTATAGTCACTTCACATTCAAGGTCCAGATATGGGCTCTAGTTTTTCTAGTTTTGTAGTTGTTATAATTTTTAGAAAAACTTTTTCTGGGGGCACACTCAGAGATGCTTGGGGCTTGCTTACGGTTCTGTGCTCAGGAATTACTCCTGGCAGTCTTGGGGGACCATATGGTATGCTGGGGATCAAACCTGGATGAACCTTGTGAAAGGCAAATTATCACTTTGGCCTCAGAACCTAGTTTATTATAGGATTGAATTATATCTATATTTATATAAAGTGTGTGTGGTTGTATGTTTTTGAAGTATCATACTACTTTGTATACCCTTTCATTTATTCTCAGCATCCAATTAGCCATGTGAGAGTGGGGCTGGAGTGGTGATACAGCAGGTACGGTGATAGTACAGTATTTACATTTGTCTTGAACTTGACTGACCGGGTTCAGTCACTGGCCTCCCATTTGGTCCTCTGACCATCATCAGAAGTAATTCTTGGGACCGGAGATATAGCTTGGAGGTAAGGCATTTGCCTTGTATGCAGAAGGATGGTGGTTCGAATCCCGGCATCCCATAAGGTCCCCTGAGCCTGCCAAGAGCAATTTCTGAGCATAGAGCTAGGAGTAACCCCTGAATGCTGCAGGGTGTGACCCCAAAACCAAAAAAGAAAAAGTAATTTCTGAGCATAGACACAGGAGTAAGGCCCGTTGGGTGTGCCTCAAAACCAAAACACCCCCCCCCCCCCCAATTCTACACCACGAGAAGCCGTATTTATAGAAGGAACCTTTCTGCATCCACCAGGTGCTGGGGTTGGGTCCCGGGCTTCACAACTGTTGGGCACATGCTAGGCCACTGAACACTGGTCAGCCTTTCTGTTCATCGCATTGACTTGAAGTTGAGGCCAAGCTTAGAGTAGGGGCGGGGGGAATTTGTCACATTTTATTCTTTGTTCACTCAGGAGTCCTTGAGAATGGTAAATTCTTCAAGGGAAGCAGCTATTAGAGCAAATAATCTACTTTCTCAGATTTTTCTACGATTACTTTCTGTTATGAGTATTTTGTAAAATGCTCTGTTACACTTAATTGAGAACCAGAGGAAAGGAGTAAGGGAGGGAAAATTAGGAAGATAAACTTCATGGTGTTTTTCAATTTGTTAGAAATCATGAATCACTTCCATTATCTTTCCTTTCAGACTTCTGCCCCTTGTTTTGATGATGCCTTGAAACAACTTTCTCAACTCTCAGGCTTCTTTTTTTGTCTTTGGCCCTTCATTGGAGGGATGGAGAGTGGAGTGGGATTTGAGCTACAACGAGAGGTACTCAGGAATGACCCCTAGTGGTGCTTGGGGGTATCCATAGGAGTTACTAGGGATCTGATTTGAACTAGGATCAACTCCGCACTAGTCCCTGTATGGTCTCCTTGGCTCTTCTTGGTTCTGTAATTGTGCTTTTACATGTTACCTTGCACCCTCTTCTCCAGCCCCCCACCCCCCCAGTCTCATGCCCCAGAGAGAGCTTTTATTGGAGGAGCTTTACCATTTTTTTTGAGCTTTTACTATTCTTAAGTGCCAAATTATAGGTCTTTTCTGTGTCTCTGTGTCAGACATTTTGTCTTTTAGAGTACTTTTCCATTGTTTTAGAAGGAACTTCTTCAGAGTCAGCCTACAGTTTTATGGGAAGAATTTGGTTTCAACAGAAAATCATGAAAAATGACAATTTACATTTGGTTAACTCCCAATCAACGAGGATGTCCTGTTTAGAAACAGAGCTCCAATCCTTTTTAAAGAACAGTTTATCTTTCTTTTAAACAAATGGAGGTATTACAGGGGACGCAGATGGAAGGCAGGTTGCTATATCATAGTAAATGAATGCTGGTTTTCTTCTCCCAAATAACTTGCCTCTTAACAAGGAGTGGGAGAATGAGGTAAGAAATTTAAAGTTACAGATTGTTGCATCTAGTCATTTTCTGATCAAGAAGCACAGTGACTAGCTGTTACAAATTAGAAGTAAGCTGCCAGGGCATATTTTAAATGGGGAGGGGGGCATATAGCCTGTAGCCGCACCTGGTTGTGTTGGGGAGAAGGAACATGCAGTGCTGGGGAACCAGATCAGATACTATGTGCAAAGCATGAGCCTCTCACTTGAACGACACAGCCCCCCTCAGTTGATACATTACAATATATTCTAGAATTTCAGAGACAGAGTCTAATAATACCTCCAGATGTATATAGGTTCCAATGCTTTCATCACCAAAGTTTAGTGCTTTCCCATCCGGCTCTACTGGTCCTCTACTCCTTTTTTCCCCTCTGGTCTCAACTCTGGTTTTGACTGAGTCAAGCAATTTTTTTTTTTTTCCATTTTACTTTATTTCTTCACACAAGACTGAAACCCCTTTCCCTGATTGTCTCTCATTTCCTTATTTCACTTAGCATAGTCACCTCAGGATCTGTCCCTTTTGTTCCCAGGCACAGTTTTATCTTTCAAACCAGTGGACCATCAATACCACAACCACATTCAGTCTGTATGCCAGTCATCTTGTAGTGAGCATTTAGGTTAGTTAGACTCTGTTTAGCTATCGAACTAATGCTGATAACAACATGGGGTGGGTGTGTGTGTGCAAATAGATTTCTAAATTCATGTTTTTATGTTCTCTAGGTAAATGCTTACATGTAATACTGCTTGAGCTTAGGAATCTTTTTCTCCTCTTCCACCCCCCGAACCCCCATGTATCCATTTACTTTGCCACCAACACTGTAGGTTTTACTGTTTCTCCATATTCCTTTTTTTCCCTCCTCACTGGGTTTTGGGCCACACCTGGCATTGTTCAGGTCCTCCATGCTTGAGTGTCACTCCTCGTGGTCCAGGATGGTGTTGGTGCTGCGCCCATACTCCGTCCCGGGCAAATTCTTTACACCCTGCATTATCTTTCTGGCCTCCTCACATTCCTGCCAATGCTTGTTTCCAATGTTTTGATGAAGACTCCAGTCAGGAATACGAGGTTATCAGTTATTTTTGTGGTTTTGACTTAAAAGTTCCCTAATTAAATGGTAGAGCTTTTTTTCCGTGTGCCCTCGATTCATTTCATTTGTATGATTTTCTTTGGAGAAGAGTTTTTTCAGGTCTTTCCTTTTAAACCTAAACAAGAGTTCCAGAGGTTGATTATTTAACACTTGTATATATGTTGCTAAGAATGATTATTGAATTTGTGAAATAAATTTATGTAAATAGATCACTGTAGGTTGAATACTCTCTTCCAGGTAGTTTCAGTCTTGTGGGAACTGTTGTTTCAAGTTTTATTGTCCCTCATGATAGCTTCAATTCACCTTTTATTCTCTATATGTAGAGACTTATGGCCAGGAACCCAGTCTGGGTGAGCCACTGACAGTTTTGGGGAGGCATTCATTTCTCCACTGACTCATGCCTTCAGTCTCATTGCCTTCTTTGATTTCATGACAGTTTAATAGGCAGAAGTTATCGCACAAAAGTTTAAATAATATTGCCAGAGTTGCCTGACTTTGAAGTTCTAAATTAAGTTAGATTTCTGTAACAACATGTAAAAATTACGATTGATTTCTGTCACCTTTTTCTATTACTTTTGTTTTTACATTGCTTGAAGAGTATAAAATTAATGAATAAAAATTAATTAAAAATTTGAGGCCAAGGTGATAGTATAGCAGGTAGCGTTTTTGCTTTCCATGTGGCCAACCTGGGTTCAATCCCAGTTTTCCATACAGTCCCCTGAGCCTTCCAGGAGTGATTTCTGAGCACAGAGTCAAGAGTAACACCTGAGTGCCACTGGTTGTGGCCCTCAAAACCCAAATATATATACACACACACATACGATAAATTAAAAATTTTTTTATTTTGAAAATGATTTAAGGAAGACCATAGTCATTTATTGATAACGGATGGATGAAAGCAGGTATTTTCTATGGCATTCATGCTTCTTATATTAACATAAGTAGAAAGGGAAATATCCATAAACATGATTGACTAAGTAGCACTGTAATAGTAATAGATTTTTTTTTTTAATGGCTCTAGAAGGGCCGGAGAGATAACATGGAGGTAAGGCCTTTCATGCAGAAGGTCAGTGGTCCGAATCCCGGCATCCCATCCTGAGCCTGCCAGGAGTGATTTGAGTAACTCCTGAGCACTGCCGAGTGTGACCCAAAAACCAAACCCCCCCCCCAAATGGCTTTAGAAGCCTGGAGGTAGAATATTTAATAAATTGGGCTGGAGTGGTGGCTCAGTAGTAAGACATTTGCCTTGCATGCGGCTGACCTAGTACAGACCGGGCTGTGGTTCCATCGCCCTGCGTTCCACATGATCCCCTAAGCCAGGAGCGATTTCTGAGCACATAGCCAGGAGTAACCCCTGAGTGCCACAGGGTGTGCCCCCACCCCCCACCCCCCGCCAAAAAAAGAATATTTGATCACTTGATGCTAAAAAAATGTTCCAGTCCTAGGATCTGGAACAGGCCTTGGGTGCTACAAACATAGCAGCTCTTTCTTTCTCCTAACTGGCTCTGTGGCAGAATTCTGGAGCCCAAAACATATTTTTCACCTGTTCTACTGCACTTAGGATCTGCACCTGCCATTGCAGTGCCCATAGCCGCTAACACCTTTTATTCCATTTCTTCTAATAACTATAAATAGCCAATAAACTTCATGGACCGAAGGATGTTTAAGCAGGTGGTTGGTTCGAATCCTGCCGTCCCATATGGTCCCCCATGCCTGCCAGGAGATACTTCTGAGAAGATAGCCAGGAGTAACCCCTGAGCACCTCCGGGTGTGGCCCAAAAACCAAAAAAAAAAAAAAAAGTTTTAAAAAGTTTTTTTTTTTTTTTTTTTTTAATTCCCCTGTTGTTGGAAGCCTCTGCCGCAGTGTGAGGGAACAGGGGTGGGGATTGGTGTCACTCCAGGCTATCTGTATCCAGCATGTTGTCAGTCTAGGGGTGGCATCTTGTGCGATCAAGAATCAAATTTTTTACTGGAGGTGGCTGCATGCACAGCAAGTGTCTTAACCCTTATATTTTCTACCAGCCCTGATCAGACTATTGGACTTAAACAGCACTTAGATAGGAAATGTAGGGGAATTCTGAAGTGTTCTTATCTCTGTTCAGAGATGGCCAAGAAACCATGGTTCCCTGGATTCAGTTTTGGAGAGTCAAGAAGGATTGAATAATGTATGATGTACAGATTTTAGCAGACTATTACCATTCATATACACAAGGCATGGGTTTCTTTTGTAGGGGCTTGTCGTCATACCCAGTGGTGCTCAGGGCTTACACCTGACAGGGCACATGGGACCATATAGGATGCTGTGGTGTTGAACATGAGTCAGCAACATGTAAAGCAAATAAATACCCTGTCTGCTCTGTTAACACTCTGGTAATATGTTTATTATACCATAATAAACAAAGTATCTGTATGGTGAGAAAAAGTTATGGACAAGTGTTTGATGATGTTTGTAGCTAATTTTTTTAAAGCGTTCTTTATCTTTGATATAGTTCTTCCATCTTATCTTTAAATTTCCACAGGAGTTTCTCCCCTTGTTTATGGTGTTGAGTGATGGAGGATATCATCTGGCTATGGGGCTCAAACATTGTCAGCTGTGATAGTGGTCCTTGGACACTTGAATGCAGTGCTCACCAGGGTTTGCCTCCGTAATTTGGGGTGCTTGCATATGTACTCAACTGTGGGTGACGGTGCTTTTAGTTGAGACACACGTTTTGGTTGTGACATTCGTTCATCTTTAGTTACTATTAAGCTTGCTAGCGTGCAACACACCCTTTTCTGTTGTATTCAGAACACATTTGGTGTTGCCCAGAATTACCCATAGTACTGCTAGGCTGCTAAGATTGTCTTGCATGTGGGAGAGTGGAGATTTGAAGTCAAGATGACCAAGTACTTTCCTGTTTGGCATTTGTGATGATGTTTGGATGGGAAAAGAATACCAGATAGTAAGTTAAGCCTCAGATTCCTGTCAGTAAATTGGATGCTTGCAGTGCTTTGTGCTGTGGGATATGTACAAGCTCGGTGCTGGCAGTGTTCTAAGCACCATGTGTGCTGGGGATGGAACCTGGGCCTCTTGTAATGCAGAACATGCATTAAGCTTTTGAACTGGGGCCGGAGAGATAGCCGGAGGAGGTAGTGCATTTGCCGAAGGATGGTGGTTCGAATCCCAGCATCCTATATATGGTTCCCCCGAGCCTGCCAGGAGCGATTTCTGAGCATAGAGCCAGGAGTAACCCCTGAGTGCTGCCGGGTATGGCCCAAAAACAAACAAAAACAAAACAAAACAAAAAGCTATTGAACTATTTGTTCCTACCTCCCTTCCTCATGTCTTGACTGAAACTTGTCTTATGATGGTCATTCTTACTGGTATGAGATGATCATCTCATTTTGGTTTTGATTGGCATTTTTCTAATAAGGCATGTCAAAAATATTTTCCATTTGTCTATGGCCCATCCATGTATTCCAGTGGTCTCAAACTCAATTTACCTGCAGGCTGCAGGAGGCAAAGTCAGGGTGAGGCAGGCCCGCATCAGGGATTTCGCTTACAGAATATTCGCAAGAAACAAAAACAAAAACAAAAACTGCATTAGTAAGAAAAAAATTGCAAATAATCACATTAAACATTTGCATACCCCGAACGGAACTGCTCGGGGTATGCGAATGTTTAATGCGATTATTTTTTTTTACTAAAGCAATTTTTATCGAATAATCACAAATACTGCGATATTTGAAGGCCGGCCCCAGGCCACAAAATTTTGTACGGAGGGCCGCAAACGGCCTGCAGGCCGCAAGTTTGAGACCCTGGTGTATTCTCTTTGGAGAAGGATTTTTCTGTCTAATGGTCTTTTGCCCAGTTTTAAATGGAGCTGTATTTAAAAAAATATTACCAATTTTAGGACCAGAGAAGATAGTACAGAGAGGTAGGGCACTTGTCTTGCATGTGTCTAACTACCCCTAATTCCACTCTCTGAGCAGGGAGTCAGACTCACTTTTGCAAGCACCACCTAATGTGGCCCCTCATATTCCCCCAAAATTTATTTTTGATGAAGTTGAGTGAATGCTGTATGTATTTTGCATATTGTAGAGTCTTGTGGAAATCTCCCAATTGCTAGGTGTCTTTTTTTTTTTTTGTCTTTTGTATATTGTTATTGTGAAAAAGTCTCCACTGTTTGCTAAAATTTGGGGTCCTGTGTTATTGCTTTCTTTTATGTTTTTTTTGTGTTGTTGTTTTTGTTTGCTGGGTTTTTTTTTGGGGGGGGGGCTATAGTTGTTGATGCTCAGGGCTTACTCCTGGCTCTGCATTTAGGATTTACTCCTTGTGGTACTTGGGGAATCCTATGGGCATCTGGAGATTGAATTCTTGTATTGGTTGGCCACTATTATTTCTGCGTGCTCCCCCCAATACATGTTTTCTAAATTTTAAATTCTGATTTACCCTGTTTTTGTTTTTCTTTTTCTCTTTTTTTTTGGTTTTTGGGCCACACCTGTTTGACGCTCAGGGGTTACTCCTGGCTATGTGCTCAGAAATCGCCCCTGGCTTGGGAGGACCATATGGGACGCTGGGGGATCGAACCGCGGTCCACCGCGGTCCGATCCTTGGCTAGCACTTGTAAGGCAGACACCTTACCTCTAGCGCCACCTTCCCGGCCCCTGTTTTTGTTTTTCATGTTGACTTCAGTTTTCCCAACATTTATTTCTTGGGCAGGTTTTCTTTATTTTACCATTATGTATTTTTTTTTCCTGGCTTCTCTGTTCTAGTTCATTGGTCTTTTCTGTTTTTGTTCCAATACCATACTGTCTTTGTTAGAACAATAGATTGATGTCAGGGTGCTTAACATAGGCTTATCAGGGAGTTTTGTAGTTTCACACAAATCTTAGAATTGCTTGCTTAAAAAAATTTTTTTTAATTTAAATACCATGGTTACAAGGCTGTTAATACTAGTTTTTGTGTCCACAGATAAAGTGGTTCATGATTGAGTTACAGTCGTGTAATGGTTAACAACTTTCACCAGTGCACATTTCTCACCACAAATGTCAACAGTTTCTCTCTCACCCTCCCTAATACCTACTTCCGCCTGCTTTCCTTCCCTCTGTCTGTATCCCTCTTCTCTCTCTCTCTCTCTCTCTCTCTCTCTCTCTCTCTCTCTCTCTCTCTCTCTCTCTCTCTCTCTCTCTCTCTCCCCCTCCCCCCTCTCCCTCTCTCTCTCTCTCTCTCCCTCTCCTTCTCCCTCTCTCCCCCCTCTCATAGCTCTCATATCTCTCATGAAGGGGTACCATGCATGTCCCTTTCATAGTAGACTCTTCTCTACTTTCTGCTCTTTGGCTTGTTCACTTTTCTTGAAAAATGTCATTGAGGCTATAGAGCCGATAGAGGGTAAGACTGATGATTCTGGTTTAATCCTTAGCATAGAATATCGTCACTCCTTCGCCCAGGAGTGACCTAACCTGACTGTAGATTGTGTTGAATATTTGTTCTTCCAATCCATGACAACAGACTTTCTTTCCACTTCTTTGTCTTGTTTTATTTCTTTTGGAAATGTCTTACAGTTTTCTGGTGTAAAGTCTTCCACTCCTTGTTAGTTTTACTCCTAGGCATTTATTGTTTTTGCAATTATAAATGGGATTGTTTTTTCTTCAACTCATCTATAGAGATGCAAGTGATTTATATGTATTGATTGTTTTTGGACCCCTAAATCAATTCCCGGCATCCCATATGGTCCCCAGAGCCTACCAGGAGCAATTTCTGAGCAGAGCCAGGTGTAACCCCAAAATCACTGGAATTAATGAGTTCCATAAAGTAAGCTGCAAATAGTGATAAGATTTACCTTTCAGTTTGGATTCCTTTTCTATCCCCTTCCTAATTACTACAACTGGGACTTCAGAAATGATATTGAAGAGTACTAGTGAATGGCCAACCTTGAATAGCTCCAGATCTTAAGGGGAGAGCTTTTCAGTTTTCAGCTTAGTGTATGGCATTTGCTATAGGTTTATTGTATGTGACTTTTTAACGTTGAGATGCATTCCCTCTACCCCAAATTTGTTGAACTTTATTTTAATCATAAATGGATAGTAAATCATCACCATCTCCTCTCTCTCTCTCTCTCTCTCTCTCTCTCTCTCTCTCTCTCTCTCTCTCTCTCTCTCATCATCTAATCATCACCATC
Source organism: Suncus etruscus (assembly GCF_024139225.1). Taxonomy (NCBI): domain Eukaryota; kingdom Metazoa; phylum Chordata; class Mammalia; order Eulipotyphla; family Soricidae; genus Suncus; species Suncus etruscus. The sequence continues at coordinate 137,712,741 of NC_064851.1, forward strand.
TCTTGATAAGATTATACAGGGTTTTGTTGTTGTTTTTGTTGTTGTGGCATATTGATCTGTAAATGTTGAGCCTTCAGTCCTTGGTATAAATGTCTCTTGGTTATGTTGAGTGATTTTCATGATGTGGTTGGATTTGATTTGCCAAAGTTAAGTATTTTGTGTGTATATTCATCGAAGATAATGGTCTACAGTTTGGGGTGTGTGTGTGTGTGTGTGTGTGTGTGTGTGTGTGCGCGCGTGCGTGCGTGCACGCTTGATGTCCGTCCTCTGCTGTGCGAATTAGGGTGATACTGACTATATACTTGAGAATGTTCCACTTGCTTTGCTTTGGACATTGGGCCTAGTTTGAATAGAATGGAATCTTTGAAAGTTCTGTAGAATTCAATGACATGGCCATCTGATATTGGGCTTCTTGTTATTATGATGACTTTGGGCCACACCTAATGGTGCTTAGGTGCTACTTCAGCTACAGTGCTGTGGAGTTATTTCTGTAATGCCTGGGACCAAACCTGGGATTCCAATAAGATAAGATTGCATTCCAGCACTCCCAGGGTTCCCTCACAAAAAACATGTGCTCCATCCTTTGAGCCATTTCCTTTCTTTCAAATACTGTCTAACTTCTTTTTCTTTTAATTAAATTTATTTAAATAAAATGCATCACATAGTTGACATAACTGACCATAATACGTTTCAAGATGACCAAAAAGCAAAGTTTTTAAAAAAAAAGAAAGACTAAAGAGATGGAAGAGAAAGAAGAAAAAGTTCAGTAGTGAGTATATTTTTAATATATAATAATAATAATAAATATCAATAAAATTATTGAATCACCAATGAACTAATTAAAGCACTAGCAGAAGGTTTAGCAAGCTCTTTAAAAAAAAATATTTTTTTTGGTCTCTATTTCTTCTGGATTCAGTCCTTTAGGGAGGTCTGGAGTTTTGGGTTAAAATCTTGGGTGTTCTCTTCAACTTTCTGGGCTTCATCTCCAGGTTTTTGCTTACTTTTTGGAAATTCTCAGGTATTTTACTTTTTTGAATATGGTTTCTACTCCCTTCTCTTATCTTTAAACTTTACCTTCTGTTACATTAATTATGCTGCTATTTATTTGTAAGCAGTACAGTGTTTCTCTTGTTGACATTTTTTTTACATTTCTTCTCTTTCAAGTTGAATCATTGATAGTTTTATCATTAGATCTTTTTTGTTTGTTTGTTTGTTTGTTTTGGTCACAGTGGCGCTCTGGGGTTACACCTGGCTCTGCTCAGAAATCGCTCCTGGTAGGCTCGGGGGACCATATGGGATGCCGGGAATTGATTTAGGGGTCCTTCTAGGGTTGACTGCTATTACTGTGCTATTGCTCTGGCCCTTATTATAATCTCTTGATAATCTCTATATCAGGGGTCTCAAACTCAATTTACCTGGGGACCGCAGGAGGCAAAGTCGGGGTGATCCTTGAGTGCAAAGTCAGTAGTAAGCCTTGAACATTGGGGGATGTGACCCAAACAACTAAACCAAACCAAAACAAAAAAAGATTCCTCTAGGGCAGGGCCACAAAATGTTGTATGGAGGGCCGCAAACGACCCTCGAGTTTGAGACCCCTGCTCTATATGATTTAATTTATTTTCAGTGTGAATTTTATATGTAGAATTGTTTCAGATTTTTCATGAAATTTTCACTGTTCACAGTTTCTTAGGTGAAGTACTTGTGTGTTTTTGCAGCTGTTCTCAAAATTCAAGTTTTGTAATCATAACTATTGTGTTATCTTCGGTTTGGATTCTTTAAGTGGCCTCTGATGACATATCACTTCCTTTGAGAAATTCCATCTTGATGTTTGCAATGGCTGACTGCAGAATCATTCTGTATACTCAACTGTTAACTTCCTTTGCTTTCCTGCAGATATTACAGTGGCTTTAGTATTGAGATTCTTTTTTTGTTGTTGTTGGTTTTTTTTTTGTTGTTGTTGTTGTTTTTTGTTTTTGTTTTTTTTTGGTTTTTGGGCCATACCCGTTCGTGCTCAGGGGTTACTCCTGGCTGTCTGCTCAGAAATAGCAGAAGTAGCTCCTGGCAGGCACAGGGGACCATATGGGACACCGGGATTCGAACCAACCACTTTAGATTGGCTGCTTGCAAGGCAAACGCTGCTGTGCTCTCTCTCCAGGCCCAGTATTGAGATTCTTAATTTCTATATTCCGGACAGGGAGTTTGAGTGTGGTGAAAGTGGGTGTATTGGTGAGATCTGTTATTGTGCTAATAGGTGTGGGAAATGGGGAGCACACAGGGGAAAAGTTGACATACCTTGGCATCTTTTTGTCCCTTGACATCTGTGGTCACTTTGGGCCACGGGTAAATGTTTGTTCTATTGTTGGATAGAGCAGTTACTGTGCAGTGTAACTGTAGTTCTGCCTCTACCTATAACAGCAGGGTTTTGTTTTGGTTTGGGATTACAGGAATAAGTTGTGCTCAGGGCTTATTCCTGGCTCTGGCCTCAAGGATCATTCGGGGGTGGTGTTCATGGGGTCATGTGTGTTGTAGATTGAACTGGGCTTGGCTATGTGCAAGACATGCCTTTATCTTCTATACTAGTCCCCACTCCTATCTAGGACTTGATTTCGTTTCTTGTTCTAGACTTGGATTACCAGTGATGGTGCTACTCTCAAGGGCTGGGAGTGATAGCACAACAGGTAGGACATTTGCCTTGTATGTAGCCAACAAGGGTTAGATTCCGCCATACCATGTGGTTCCCCAGGAGGGACACCTGAGCCAATGGGTGAGGGCCCCAAACAAAAAATTTCTAGGCACAAAAAAATTTGGACACAGCTTTAATTTTTACATGTTTATTAATGCCTACTGCCTCTTTGATCTCATGTATTCAGAAACAAAAGGGAACACTCACAGCTTACAATCTCTTAGAAATTTAGAAGAATTAGTTTCTTCATAAATTATCTTCAAATAAGTCAGAATGTAGTATTGTATAACAGACTTTCAAGGATTTCTCAACATTTAATTATTTATTCCTTGTTTCTTATATTCCATGATGATGTCAAAGGTGGCTGATGTTGATCTGTTTTGTACATGGGGTAAACAAAGACCTGAGATTGTGAGACGATAGGTGCGAGGATCTATATGCTGTTCAATGTGGGATTTGTCATTCCTTATCTAAGAATTTTCAAACTCATTTATGGTCTTGCAAGCCACAGACCCGGGTTCATCTCTGACATCCAATATGGTCGCCTGAGCACCATGAATGATTCCTGAATGCAGAGCCTGGGTTTCTGCTTCTGGTTGGGGCTCTCATGTCTGGGCTTTGCTGGTGATAGTTTGGTTGCAGTCTAATTGCCTTGGGAGCGTTGGGATGGAGATGGCAGTCAATGCTCAGGCCATATGCAGAGTCAGGAGTAACCCTGAGCACTGTGTGGTCTCCAAACAAAACAAAACAAAAACAGAACCCCCTTTTAAAAAAGCTTTAAGTCAAAAATGATTTAACCTCAGATAAAAAAGTTTTTTTTTTTTTGGTTTTTGGGTCACACCCGGAAGTGCTCAGGGGTTACTCCTGGCTCTGCACTCAGAAATCGCTCCTGGCAGGCTCAGGGGACCATATGGGATGCTGGGATTTAAACCACTGCCCTTCTAAGGCAAACGTCCTACTGCTGTGCTATCTCTTTGGCCCCTGTTTTCCTTTTTTTATAATTAAATATTTTGTGTCATCCCTGCTGATCCCTGCTGAACGTTTAGAAGAATGTTGATTCTAGGAAAGAAATTGTATTGAATTTTAATTTAGGATTAGTGTAACTCTTTGTGTTTTCAATATTTAAAAGATAAATCATTAAATACTTATGGGTACTGCCTCAAAGGCCACTGTCTTATTTATATAAATCAATGACTAAATTAGATAACATTACCTAATTTGGGATCTTAAGTTCTGGTACTTTAAGTCTATGAAATGATTTATAAATTGTTTTATTTTTTTCCTTCTTCCTTTTCCTTTGTTGTTATTACAAGGGAGGGAGGCAGACATGCAGGGGTTCACACTTGCTTACACATTTTTGGTTCTGTTTTTTTCTGGGTGTCACACATCAGGTTGCAGTGGTTGCACACATGCTTGCCAGGGTATGTGTATCACAGTCCTGGGTGATATACCCTTCTGCTTCTGGCCAGGTCTTTCTTATCTGGGCTTTGTTTCTGATAGTTTGGTTGCATGCAGGTCCTTGGCCTTAGGCTAGGTGGGAAGGAGGTGGCAACTAAGCATTGCTCAAGCTCGGTCTTGGCTCTGTGCTGAGGATTTTAGTTCCGGGTGCTCTGGGGACCATGGTGACGCTCAAGGGCTACTCCTGGCTATGTGCTCAGAAATCCCTCCTGGCTTGAGGGACCTTATGGGACCCTGAGGGATTGAAGAGAAGTTTGTCCTAGGCTAGTGCGGTCAAGGCAGATGCCTTACTGCTTGTGCCACTGCTCTGGCCCCAAGAATATGAACATTTCTATGAAATAATTTAAGTGCTTAGAGGATAACAAATTTCTCTAATTGAAAACTTAGATTGAGAATGTATGAGGGAAATGTAGAGCCTGTTTAGGGTACAGGCGGGGGTTGGGTGGGGAGGAGGGTGATTTGGGACTTGGGTGATGGGAATGTTGCACTGGTGATGGGTGGTGTTCCTTTTATGACTGAAACCCAAACACAATCATGTATGTAATCAAGGTGTTTAAATAAAAAAAAAATTAAAAAAAAAAAAAAAAAAAAAAAAAGAAAACTTAGATCCCGGGCCAGGAGTGATTTCTTCTCTCCTCTCTCCCCTTCCCTCCCCTTCCCCTCCCCCCTCCCCTCGTTTTTGGACCACATCCGGTGGTGCTCAGGGGTTACTCCTGGCTATCTGCTCAGAAATACCTCCTGGCAGGCACGGGGGGGGGGGGGGGGGGAAACCATATGGGATGCCGGGATTCGAACCCAACCACCTTAGGTCCTGGATTGGTTGCTTGCAAGGCAAACGCCCCTATGCTATCTCTCCGGCCCCCAGGAGTGATTTCTGAGCGCAGAACCAGGAGTAACTCCTGAGGGTCACAGGATGTGACCCAAAAACAAACAAACAAACAAAAAAGGAAAGAAAGAAAACCTAGATTCCCCAAGCAGAAAATTGTGGCAGTGTACAGGGGACCATAAGAGATGCTGGAAATCAATCAGGTTGGTAGTGTGTAGGCAGGTGCCCCTAACATTGTATTAGCAATATGAACCCTGCTTTTAAGGGCATTATAATTTAATTGTAACATCAGTAAGACAGCTGAGAGTGAGTGCAGCTTAAGGAAGGAGAACATTGAGGCAGTCAGGAAAGTGTTCTTCCTTGGAGATGAGAGACTTGGTTTGGGTTTCTAAGCTCTAAAATGAGCCATATACACAAATGAAGAACAATTACAAAAGAAAAGACTTCTAGTCAAAAATAAAGTGAGATAGTATCCAGGTTCAGGTGCTTACTTTGCATGCTGCTGTGTGGATTCTTAACTGCTCCTGGCAGGCCTCAGGGACCATATGGGATGCTGAGGATTGAACCCAGTTTGGCAGCATGCAAGGCAAGCACCCTACTCGCTCTGCTATCTCTCCAGCCCAATGATGTTTTTATGGTTTATTCAGGGTTTTTTGTTTGTTTGGTTGGTTTGTCTACATCTGGAGGTGTTAAAGATTCTCTCTCATCAGGGCTTGGAGGATCCTGAAGTATTGAGGATTCAGCCAGAGTCCTCAATGTGCAAAGCATGTCCCCCAGCACATTGCTCCATCTCCAGCCTGTAAGGATCTTTCTGCCCTATCCTGATCCACCTCCTGCCACCTTCCCTATTTAGAGAAGTGGGAGATAAGACAAAGAGAATAAGAAGAGAATTTCTCCAGAAGGAAAGGGTCTAGGGATCAATTTATATATACTACTCCTTTGTAGTCACAGTACCTCTGATCCAATTATAGTAAGCAAAACGTATTATATTAGGTGTGTTGTATGGCATTAACTTTACTGTATAAGTCATGGGTACACTGAATGTAGGCATATGTGGCTTTTTTTTTTTTATTTCTGAATTTTTTTTTTTTTAGCTATTACGTTTAGAACGCCTGGAACAATTATTTTATTCTTCCAGATAAATTTTACTTTAGCGAACAGTTTTGAAGTGGCTGTTTGGAAGATTGAGACATTTTGGCAAAGGAACAGCGTATCTGGGACATTGGTCCATATCTTTATTTGGTCATATTGGAGCACAGGCCCTCTGTGGTCCTCTGAGGACAATCTTGGCTGTGCTGTTTGCCTGTGTTCTAGACCAAGCAGTACTGGTATTTTGGGTTCCATGGAGACAGATGACAGGCCGATTCATGTCTGCACTGAAAGAGCTCTCACAGAGTTTCAGGTTCTGACAGTTTTGAGAATTCTTCCTCAGTAAGAGAACAGGTTTGGAAATAGCTTGAGCTATTTGGAGTTCACAAAATGTTAATCAGTGATGCATTTTCTAGAAATTGTACTATTTTATTCCTGTTCTTTACAGTTATATTACAAATGGATGTTCTCATTCCCATATTAAGCCTTGAGAAGAAATTCCAAGTTTCTGAAAGGGAGTGGAGACAGTTTAATAGTGGTTTTATTCTGGAAACTCACTTTGATGATGAAATATTTGTCGAGATTTTTTTTTTCATACTAGTTATATTTGGGTAATTTCACACATATCCTTAGTTGTATAAGTGAAGTGTTGAGTTTTAGGACTTAGTGTTTATTATTCTTCAGTGCTTGAAACAGTATGTTACTAAGATGATAGTTGAGGGGTCAAATTTTTATAAACATGTCCATAATGCATTTTTTGGTGGAGGGGGGTTGGTTTTTGGGCCATACTCCAGTGATGCTCAGAGGTTATTTCTGGTTCTACACTTTGGAGTTATCCTGGCAGTGCTTGAGGGTACTATATGGGATGCTAGAGATCAAACCTGGGTCAACGCATGCAAGGCAAATGCCCTACCCACTGTACTACCACTCTGGCCCAACATATTCATAATTCTTAATGTATGCTGTATGCTTTCCTTAATGCTTTATACACATTTATTTAATTGTTGGGCCCTTATAATAAGGTAGGTATCTTTCATTTCAAGAATGAGAAACCAAGGCTTTAGTTAGCTTATAGGTTGTCCAAAATCACTTGGATACTGAACGTGTTGGAGCTGGAATTCCAGTCCTGCCTGGCCACCAGGTTCCAGAGTTTATGTACTTTTGAACTCTGTCCTATCAAGTAATTCTTCAGTAAGGGAGAGAAATGCAAATAGATTTAATGGTGATTTAGGTAAGATAGGACTTCCTTCCTATCAGTGCCCATTCACCTTTTTTTATACTGGCCACTCTTTTGGTGTCTTTGAACTTGTGGCATATGGCATAATTCTGTCCTATTACAAAAATTCTAAGTAAAAATAGGCGATTTAAACCAGAGTAGGTTCTCAAACTTATCTGACCTTCTGCTCACTATTTGGGCAAAAAAAGGTGTGGGCAATCACTCAGTGCCCCCCCCCCCAAATCTACTTTCAGTATATTAATTAATTTCTTTAAATGAATGAATCCATGGAAGACTCCCTTCAATTGTACCCAAAGCTGATACTTCATCTCCATGCCTATCACACAGGATGTAGTAACGGCCACCGTAATAAACACAGATTTAAACAGTACATTCTTAAACAAATAAATTTATAAACATACTAATGGAATGCATATATTTCATGACTTGTTTAAGAGATTCAGAATGGATAAATGATGTCTTAGCTGATGACCTTCTTCCTCAATATGCTTTTATCAAAAGCTTTTCCTTTCTATGTGAGTCTGGAATTTCGTGGAGCCTGCAGATTCTTCATACCTTCACATGTTTATAAATAAATTGAGGCTTCTAGAACTCTGTGCCCAAATACTCAACAACTAATTTTTATTTTTTGGTTTTTGGGCCAAACTTGCTGACGCTCAGGGGTTACTCCTGGCTATGCGCTCAGAAATCGCTCCTGACTCGGGGGACCATATGGGATGCCAGGGATCAAAACGTGGTCCATCCTAGGCTGTAGCGCGCGCACACACACGCACACACACACAGAGTAAAAGGAACTTAATGGCTTCATTCAAGTGTCCAAGTGAATGGCTAACAAATACTATTACAGGATGGTTATAGAACATAACAGATAAGTCTCGGTAGTAGGATAGTTTCTTTTTTTCATATCTCAATTTTATTTTTTAATATATTTTATTTAAACACCTTGATTACATACATGATTGTATTTGGGTTTCAGTCATGTAAAGAACACCACCCATCACCAGTGCAACATTCCCATCACCAATGTCCCAAATCTCCCTCCTCCCCACCCAACCCCCGCCTGTACTCTAGACAGGCTTTCTATTTCCCTCATACATTCTCATTATAGTAGGATAGTTTCTATAGAGGCTGGTGAATTGTGAATCACAGTTTAAATGTATTGAATATTTTCTGGAATTGGTGGCTCCTGCAATTGGAAAAGCTTGGAGCCAACTATATTTGTCTAGTAATGCTTATAAGCATTATAAGCACAGGACTTTGCCATATTTAAGCCAATGAATTAGAGGAAATGGTTGACTAAACAGTTGTATTTCAAAAATTTACGTTATATTCTGACGTAATGGTGTTATAAATGGGGAATGTATATTTCCTGAATGAACTTTTATGTAGAAAAGGGTTTAGAAATGTAGCTCACCCAACTGTTGTCAACACAGAATGTTTTCTATATAGACACATTTTCTGTATCATATGAGACATCATATCTGGAGTGGGATATGGCAATACTGTCAAAGTACACAGCAAAAATCATAATAATAATAATAATAATAATATAAAACAGTACTGGAGCAAATCAGGAAACTTTTAAGTTGAATAAAGCACATCATTCAAAATGTCTATTGGTATTGTTTTTTTAATTTACAATTCTGTTTCGGCAATTAAAAACTTAATGGGTGCCTGGAGAGATAGCACAGCAGCGTTTGCCTTGCAAGCAGCCGATCCAGGACCAAAGGTGGTTGGTTCAAATCCCGGTGTCCCATAGGGTTCCTGTGCCTGCCAGGAGCTATTTCTGAGCAGACAGCCAGGATTAATCCCTGAGCACCGCCAGGTGTGCCCCCCCCCAAAAAAAAAATAACCAAAAAAAAAAAACAAAAAACAAAAACAAAAAACCAAACAAACAAAAGAAAACTTAATGGGGGACCAAAGAGATAGCACAGTGGTAAGGCGTTTGCCTTGCATGCAGCCAACCTGGGACAGACCCTGGTTCAAATCCTGACATTCCATATGGTCCCTCAAGCCTGCCGGGAGCCACTTCTGAGCGAAGAGCCAGGAGTAACCCCTGAGCACAGCCAGGTGTGAACCCCCAAACCAAAGACCAGGAACCAATCAGCCTTTGAGTAAGACTAACATATCCACAAAGTACTGGGGGAGAGGGGGGTAAAATAGAAATGCTTATAAATTCTAACTGGCTTCATTGCCTAGTTTTACAAATGTAAATGTAAATCTTTTGATTAATGTTTATAACATTGAGTCTAAAGGTTTCTTTCCCTCAAATTTGTTTAAACTTTATTTGGAGATAATTGTAGGTTCAGACAGTTCTCAGAATTAATAGAGAAACCTTGTGTACTTTTTGACTAGCTTTCCCTGATGACTTGTAAAACTATAGCTCAGTATCACAACCCAACCACTCATTTATTTAAATTACTTAAGTCTTAATATGTCTTTTGTGCAGTTTAATCAAATGTGCAGCTTTGTGTATCTTTGCCACTGCTTTATGTTAAAAGGAATCCTTATCATTGCGGTGCAAGCCACTTGCCTTCCTTTTCACTTCTATTTCTAGAATACTTCCTGATGCCTCAGTTGCTTTCATCTCTATGAATTGAGTAAATTCATATACTCAGTTATGCTTTTCATTCTCTTTAAGAATATCAGGAAAGAGAATATTATTTGCTTTGGGTTCATATCCGGTAGTGCTTAAGGCTTACTCCTGATTTTGTGATCAGAAGTCACTCTTGATGGTGTCAGGATCAAAATAGGACGAGCCACGTACAAGTCAAGTGTCTTAATATCTGTCTTTTCTCTCTAGCTCCACTGAGGTTTATTTTTAACATACTTTGCATGCTGATATTTAAGAATTTTCACTCATACTTTTGATTTTACCTGTCCAAGCTTAAATATCCTAGAGATGAGTGATGTGTCAGCATCACTTCAAAACATTTTCTTTTTCCTTTTGCTCGCTTTTTAAAAAAATATTTTGCAGCAGGGGGGATACTTGACATTATTCAGGACTTACTCTGGGTTTACTTTTCGCTAGACCTGGTCATATGTGGTTCTGAGGATCAAGTATGTGCAAGATAAGCATTGTACCCTGCTGTACTATCTGTCTGGCCCCTGTGGATTTTATTTATTGATTGATTGATTGATTGGCTTTTTTGGTCACACCCAGTAGCACTCAGGATTTACTCCTGGCTCTACGCTCAGAAATTGCTCCTGTCAGGCTTGGGGGACCATATGGGATACTGGGATTTGAACCACCATCCTTCTACATGCAAGGCAAATACTTTGCCTCCATGCTATCTCTCTGCCGCCCCCCCCAGTAGAATTTGTTTGTTTGTTTGTTTGTTTGGTCATACCTGGCTCTTGGCAGGCTTCTTGGCTGGCTCTGGTGGGGTGGGGGAACCATTTGGGATGCCAGGATTTGAACCACTGCCAGTCCTGGGTCGAATATGTACAAGGCAAATGCCCTACCACTGTGCTATCTCTCTGGCCCCTGGTATAACTTTGGGGGGGGTGTTTGGGCCACACCCAGTGACGCTCAGGGGTTACTCCTGGCTATGCACTCAGAAATTGCTTCTGGCTTGGGAGACCATATGGAAGGCCTGGGATCGAACCAAGGTCTGTCCTGGGTCAGCCATGTGCAAGACAAACACCCGACTGCTGTGTTACTGTCCCGGTCTAATAATTTTTGTTTGTTTTTGTTTTGGGGTCACACCCGGCAGCTCTCTAAGCTTAGAAATTGCTCCTGGCAGACTCAGGGGACCATATGGGATGCCGGGATTCGAACCACCGACCTTCTGCATGCAAGACCAACGCCTTACCTCCATGCTATCTCTCCTGCGCCCCCCCCCCCTTTCAATAATCTTTTTATTTTGCCAAGCAAACCAGTTTTTTTTTTTTTTTTGTTTTGTTTTTTGGTTTTTGGGTCACACCTGGCGGTGCTCAGGGGTCACTCCTGGCTGTCTGCTCAGAAACAGCTCCTGGCAGGCACGGGGGACCATATGGGACACCGGGATTCGAACCAACCACCTTTGGTCCTGGATTGGCTGCTTGCAAGGCAAACACCGCTGTGCTATCTCTCCGGGCCCGCAAACCAGTTTTTTAGGGGGTGGGTAATGTCCTTCTCAGAGGCTATATAACGCCATGTGATCTTATATCATGTGACCCTTGTTGACAAACACAAACTTCATATGACTTCTTGTTACTGACTGCCTGTATCCTATATCTAGCCATTTATGCTAGAAGTTTCCAAATGATCCCAAAAGGAAAAAGGTGGGTGTAGGAGCTAATTTAATAAGATATTGCCCATTTTTTCTATTCTCTACTTGTATTGCTTCTTGTTAATCCATGCAAAGTGCTCAGTGTGGCACAGCCTTTAAGGTGTGTAGCAGCTGTGTTCAACTTAAGGTTGAACTTAAGTTCTGTCAACATGAGAGATCATAAATGGATAATCTTTGGACAGCTTTCTTAGGAACAGATATATAGTAGCCTGGCATGCTCAATACTAAAATGCTGTTTTACTCTCTCTACTTTGTCTAAGTATTAGAATAATTTATATATTGTCCATTGCTTTCTGTGTATGTACCTGTGATGCAACTGTTAGTTTTTTTCTGAGCATCTTGACAAAGGAACTGTGGCTTTTAGGGCCTTCAGTAAAGGGTTTGATTTTGTTATTCTACACACAGGGTCATCCAGTGGATTTTCACTCATGGTAAACATTAGCTGATCTCAACTAAGAATGGATTGTGACAAATTCCTGTAGAAGAGAAAGAACAGCTGTCAGTTTTAAACAAACCTGGTATCCACAATCACATAGACCTTCAGTGTTTGTAGCAACCTTGTTCATGAATTAAACAGTCTTTAATCTAGCAGTTGACCATTGTGAGGAAAATGAAACCAGGGCCAATGAGAAGCTAAATGGAGACCAAAGGCCAGTCATCTTTCACTGAGCTAGCTGCAAGACAATCTTTATGATGGTGATATAATTTGTTTTCATTTTGGTAAGATATCAATGGAAAACCAGGCCCACTAAGCTTTTTTTATTTTTTTATTTTTTATAACTGGATAACTGGCAGCCCTTGGCAAGGTTGAGTTTGCAGTTTGGAGTTTAGTGAAAGAGCAAAGAATTTATTCCATTTATAATTTGCCTATTTGTTTTATACTGGGAGCTCACACAGTTGAGACACTAAGATATCCCTCCAATTCTGTTTGTTAAATATATAAATTAGAAATGGGAGGGCAGGGGCCGGAGAGATGGCATGGAGGTAGGGTGTTTACCTTGCATGCAAAAGGATGGTGGTTCGAATCCCAGCATCTCATATGGTCCTCCAAGCCTGCCAGGAGTGATTTCTTCTGAGCATAGAACCAGAAGTAACCCCTGAGTGCTGCCGGGTGTGGCCCAAAAACAAAAAAGGGGGGTCAGAGAAATAATACAGCAGGTTGGGTGCTTGCTTTGCATATGTTTGAACCCAGTTCTGAGTACAGAGCCCTTAAAATACAAATCAAAGTAAAACAAACAAAAAACTCAGCACATGCAAACTTGTGAATCCCCCTCCCTCCTTACACATGGCTACCACTCCTTGTGTGTAAATACAACTCAACTCTTTGGGGATTTTTATGGCTGAGACATAGGGGGCTTTTTCAGTGGAGGAGGTGTAACACGGTGTGAGTCCTCAAAGTAACACCCCTTTGGCCAGGCCAATTTAAGATTTTTTTTTTTCGGGCCACACCCGTTTGATGCTCAGGGGTTCCTCCTGGCTAAGCGCTCAGAAATTGCCCCTGGCTTGGGGGGGGGGGGACCATATGGGATGCCGGGGGATTGAACTGCCTTCCTTTTTTGGCTAGCGCTTGCAAGGCAGACACCTTACCTCTAGCGCCACCTCGCCAGCCCCTCAAGATTCTCTTTTTAAGGTTACTACAGTCACTAATGCCTGAAGTGATGGTGTTGATTTTATCTTTAGAGCATATTCCAGGAAGTATTGGCTTGTGTTCAGATTGAAATGTATGAAACAAGTTGACATGAATGTCTATTCAAACTGGCTCGTGTGTGTGTGTGTGTGTGTGTGTGTGTGTGTGTGTGTGTGTGTGTGTGTGTGTGTGTACGCACACTCAGGGGTTACTCCTGGCTTCGTGCTCAGAAATTGCTCCTGGCTTTGGGGACCATATGGTCCGTCCTAGGCTAGGGTGGGCAAGGCAGATGCCCTGCCGCTGTGCCACTGCTTCGGCCCCTCATTCATTCTTTTTTTTTTTTTTTTTTTTTTGTTTTTGGATCACACCCGCCAGCGCTGGGGGTGGGGGGGTTACTCCTGGCTCTACACTCAGAAATCGCTCCTGGCAGGCTCAGGGGACCATATGGGATGCCAGGATTCGAACCACCGTCCTTCAGCGTCTAAGGCAAACGCCCTACGGCTTCACTATCTTTCCGGCCCCCTTTTTAAAAAAATTTTAACAATGTATATAACTGGCTCATTCTTGACTGGTAGAAAAAGGAGAATTTCTGAGGAAGTAAGTGGGTAGGCAACACTCATGGTTTATATTTTCAAAGGAGGTAGATAATACCTAGGAATTGTGTGCTCTTTCCTTCAAGAAATGGTGCAATTCATAAAAGCATAAATGCTGGCTGGAGAGATAGTACAGTGGAAAGGGCACACACACACAGCCTACTCAGTGCCGTATACAGTCTCTTCAGCCCACCAGGAGTAAACCTTGACCACTACTAGGTGTGCTTCCCTGCGCCATACCCCATTAATGCTAATTTTTAGAAATACATATAATAAATAGTTCTCTGATCCTCTTCCCTCATCCTCACTATTAATGTACAGGTAACTTGAAGTGCATCCTCTGCATGTCTTCCATTTTCCCCCCATTTTTTTTCTGTTATTTTATTTTTTTATTTTTTGGTTTCTGGGCCACACCCAGCTATGCTCAGGGGTTACTCCTGGCTATCTGCTCAGAAATAGCTCCTGGCAGGCACAGGGGACCATGTGGGACTCCAGGATTCGAACCAACCACCTTAGGTCCTGGATCGGCTGCTTGCAAGGCAAACACCGCTGTGCTATCTCTCTGGCTCCTCCTTTATTTTTTTTTTTAAATAATACCCATGTGCATCTACTAATTTATAAGAGCATTGAGAGAATTAAATTAGGATTATGGGAAGTTTTTTTATCCTGCTTTATTATTAATCTAAGCTGAAGGTATAGAAATCTACCTCACATTTTAAATATACAAGTGTTTGTATATCCTTTCAAAGCATTTTTTGAATTATTTTTGTTGAAATTGTTATTGTGAGTTGAAATGTGATTAATTTTTCTAATAGCCACATTGGTTACTCCTGTTTGTAATTATAGGCCTGGATGTTTCTGTGGTTTGTTCTCAAGTCTGTCTTGATTTCAGTTTTTTTTTCTTTTTAATTTTCCTCCCTTCATCTGTTTGGCTCTTGTGATGTTATCTCTTTGCTTTTTGCAATGAGTATACATTTGATAGTATGTAAGTGACATTGGCTAACTTAATAGTGTGTGACTGGACGTTGTAGTCCCTCTTTTGTGTGTATCATCACAAGAGATACTGACAAGCAAACCTTTAGTGTCTTATAATAACACTATATATATATATATATATATATATATATATATATATCAAGAAATAATTAAACTGTGCCTGGAACCCTGCTTTCAAACTCGACCCCCAAAGTACTTTAAAAAATTCTTTAAAATACCTTTGGCATGATCTGATATCTGTGACTCCTCTTGTGTGTTTCAGAGAATGACTAGAACATCATTTATACTTGAAGGAATGTAGTGGTAGATGGAGAGAAAGCATGCCAAGGGGATACACGGTCAGAGAAGCAACCAGCCCGCGTGGGCTTCTACTCATTAGAATGTTTCAGATAAGTGACTAAGCATTCATGAATCATTAGAAAATGAAAAGTTGCCTTTCCTTAATCCTGAATTTAAGAAGAAATTATTTCAGGAGGTCAGCTCATAGCAGCTAGAAATAATTCCTGTCTCAAAATTTGTTTCATAAACAAGCCTCAGAAATATAGCCATTATCTTTGGACTATAATCCCTGAGTAGATTCTGTTGACTTGGGGAAAAAAGTGTATGTGATTCCTCTCTACTGCATTTTGAATTTAAATGTTTGTCTGTTGGTTTTATTTTTATTCCTTGATCACCTATGGGATTTCTTTGTGGAAAGCAGTACCATCGTATTTCAAAGCCTATGCAAGTATTGCTTCTTTCCAGGAAAACTCAAGACTAGCATGTGACTTTACTAAAAAATTAGAATTTATTGAGTGTCAGAATTTATTAAGATGTCACTTGATGAAATAGAACTGGCTTTCCAGGTGGGAACTAGCAGTGTGTAGTTTTATCCAAAATAGTAACTGTGAGCTGGGCAGTAATGCTTCTTAGGTGTTGGCTGACCAAAGGGCTGTTCTTAGAGTGAATGATTCCCCCCGGCATTTGTTCTTTCAGTCCAGTTAAGGTAAAAAGTTGGAGGTACATTCGCAGAATCCATTAGTGTCCCTTTGGGACAAAGTTGTCAGAAGCTTCATGTCTTGAGCTTCTATGAAGCTTGCTGTGTCTTTGACTGAGAAATGTGTTTCCCCTTGTGTCTGATAAAATAAACATCTGCGATCCTAGAGGCGCAGTGCCAGGCACATCTGTGTCCCAAGACACTGTCAGGGCTTCTCTGGATAATGACTGACCTGCCATAGAGTTCATTTTTTGTTGTTCCTTTGTTGTTCATGGGGGACTTCTTCCTTCCCCCAGTATTGGGTCATGGGCTCATTCAAACTTGTCTCTCACTTGTGGGATGAGGTTCATTTGCTAATTATAATGTTGGTTTTCAGTTCTTGCTTTTCATATGCATATTGCTTCCTTCTCGGAAAGTAAGTTAGTTCCCTGAAAGCAGTAATTCTGTTTTTTGTGATTTTCACAGACTAAACCAACTGTGCTCTGCTGTTACATAGTTCAGATCCACCAGTGTGATGTTGAGAAAAACAGGGAATCTGATAGGTTTTTTCTAAACAGCCGCTTGGTTCGTTCTACCAGTCACCAAAGCAAAGCGTGAAATTAGGTTTAGGTTTATCTTTCATGATTTAAAAATTATTAATTAAATAAAGAAATTATATATAAAAATAACAATTAGTAGGGGCTGGAGAGATAGCATGGAGGTAAGGCGTTTGCCTTTCATGCAGGAGGTCATCGGTTCGAATCCCAGCGTCCCATATGGTCCCCCGTGCCTGCCAGGAGCAATTTCTGAGCATGAAGCCAGGAGTAACCCCTGACCTGAGCACTGCCGGGTGTGACCCAAAAACTACCAAAAAAAAAAAAAAATAACAATTAGTAGGGCCAGAGAGATAGCACAGCGGCATTTGCCTTGCAAGCAGCCGACTCAGAACCTAAGGTGGTTGGTTCGAGTCCCGGTGTTCCAGCATGCCAGAAGCTATTTCTGAGCAGATAGCCAGGAGTAACCCCTGAGCACTGCTGGGTGTGGCCCAAAAACCAAAAAATAAATAAATAAATTAGTATGGTAATAATTTAGAAGAGTATGCATATTTATGTTTTTTGGGGGGGGGTATAGTTTACCACATATGTATAATGCCAAAATGCCAGTATTCCCTCACCATAGTTCCATCAGACCTCTCCCTTCCACTTTCCACAGTAGGTCACCTCTGGTTTATTTAGGGGCCATACACTCTTCGATGCTCAGGACTTCCTGGCAGTGTTGGAAGACCATATGGAATGCCAGAGATCAAACTTGGGTCTGCCATGTGGCAAACAAAACTTCCTACTTGTGCTATTACTCTGGCTCCTCCCTGTGTCTTTAAAAACAAAACTTTCATAATTTTCTCATCTGAGATCTAGAAAAAAATTCAAGCACATTGTGACAAGTTCTTGGATTTAGGTTTATTTGTTTTAGTCATAAATGCTTTTGCATAAGTATTTTAGAATTATTTCTTCAACCATCCTCTCTGTCAGGAGAAATGGTCTTTTCAGAGGTGAGATCCTGCATGGTTCTGAGATAGTAATAGACTTTTTTGAGTCTCGAAAACAAACATAACCAAATCCACAAAATAAAGTGTCCAGCATCTTAGCTGTCTCACATTACGTGAACAAAGTAAAAGCAACTGCTTAGAGCCTTTTATTTCAATTTGAGTAACTGGCAGGCTTATACCAAATAAGTTAGATTAAAAAAAAAAAAAGTGTGGGGGCCGGAGAGATAGCACAGAAGGATGGAAGAAGAAGCACGGAGAGATAGGCGCAGAAGGATGGTGGTTCAAATCCCTGCGTCCCATATTGTCCCTGAGCACTGCCGGGTGTGACCCAAAAAACCAAAACGAAAAAAAAAGAAGAGTGTGATTTAGGGGCTGGAGAGATAACATGGAGGTAGTAGGGCATTTGCCTTGCATGCAGAAGGATGGTGGTTCAAATCCCAGCATCCCATATCCCCGAGCCTGCGAGGAGCGATTTCTGAGTGTAGAGACAGAACCCCTGTATGCTGCCTGGTGTGACGCAAACAAACAAGTGTTATTTATTGGGCTGGAGACAAACAAGTGTTATTTATTGGGCTGGAGCTATAGCACAAGGGGTGGGGTGTTTGCCTTGCACACAGCCCACCTGAATTCTATACCTCAAACCTATCTGGAGTAATTCCTTCCTTCCTTCCTTCCTTCCTTCCTTCCTTCCTTCCTTCCTTCCTTCCTTCCTTCCTTCCTTCCTTCCTTCCTTCCTTCCTTCCTTCCTTCCTTCCTTCCTTCCTTCCTTCCTTCCTTCCTCTCTCCCTCCCTCCCTCCCTCCCTCCCTCCCTCCCTCCCTCCCTCCCTCCCTCCCTTTTTACTTTTTCGGCCATATCTGGCGATGCTTAGGGGTTATTCCTGGCTATTTGCTCAGAAATAGCTCCTGGCAGGCAAGGGGACCACACGGTATTCGAACCAACCACCTTAGGCCCTGGGTCGGCTGCTTACAAAGCAAACTGCTGTGCTATCTCTCCGGCCCCAGGAGTAATTTCTGAGCAGAGTCAGGAGCACAACTGGATGTGACCCCAAAACCAAAACAAACAAAAACAAAAAAAATCTGTCTTATAAATTTATTTACAAACAAGTTGCTACTATACACGTTATAATTTTTTAAAAAGAGATACAGATTGTTTCTAGTTTTCATTAAAAAGAAAAAAGCACAGAGGCCGGAGTGATAGCACTCCGGGTAGGGCATTGCCTTGCACACAGCTGTCCTGGTTTTGATCTCAGCATCCCACTTGGTCCCTCAAGCTTGCCAGGAGTAACCTGAGCACCACTGAGTGTGGCAAAAAAAAAAAAAAAAGCATAAAGAAGCAATTATGAAATGGACTATATGCAAATAGAAAAATGAAACAAATAAGCACTAGAATTGCTTCACCATTCAGAGTTTAAACCACACAGTGTAGTACACACCTTTAAAGTCATTTTCCCCTCTTTATATACTTGTTGGCTGTTTTATTAAAGGTTTTGTTTATTTTTGTTTTGGGGCCACACCCAGCAGTGCTCAGGGGTTTTTTCTTTAGAGGTTTCTTTCTTTTGAATAGTACTATGAATGTCAACAGTTTTTTTTGTTTAAGTTCACTTCCTGTGACAATGCCCCCACACACACTGTTTTGGGCCACACCTGCTTCAGTTGTGGTACCATTGCCCCATGTCCATGTTGTTACATGTATTTCCTCCTTACACTGTTCAGGGAACCATGTTTTTCCAGAGACTAGACCTGGGCCTTTGTGTGCAAAACGTGTTTCAGACCTTGAACTATCTCCCTGGTCCTCAGACCCCTAACAGTTAGGGGTGGGGAGAAGGAGTTGGGACACTTGTGGTTGCCTTTATTGCTTACTTCTAGCACTGTGCTCATGGCTTACTCCTGGCAGTGCTCTGGGGAGGGCACATATTCAAGAGACTGAACCTGGGTCAGCAACACTTTATGTCTGTCTGGCCCCACCTTGTCCAAGTTCAGCTTCACCATGTGGTGAATAGTACTCTTATAGGATCTATTTATTGTTTTCAGGTTTAGTCTCCTCTAGTCAGTTAGTACCTGGCATAGTAACAGATGTGCAATATAATGGCACTCAGCAAAATCTGAATAAATGGGCCAGGGCAATCTTGGCAGCCCTCCTCATGCCTGAGTTGACCTGGTTAGAGCCTAGCACAACAGATGGTGTTCACTTTCTAAAATGGGCAGAAGATTGTAGATAATAGGGAGGGGCAGCCACACTGGATTGCAAGATTCCCTCGTGGTCCGTCTTCAGCTCGTGCTAGTAATGCTGACCGTGATTTTGATTGAGTTCCTCAGAAGAAACTTTTTCTTTGAGAAAAAAGTTGGGAAGCAAAATATGAATAAAACAACAAATTTGACCAAGTTGACATTTATATAAAACTTTCCACCCAATCACAACAGAATTCTTTGCTGCTTTAAGGCACCCACAGAATTATTGATCATGTTCTGGGCCATAAGAGAAGGAGCTGAAGGCATGTTGGGCTATTAAACATACACTTACCACCCTATCTCTTTATTCCATCATAGATATTTCAGAAGAAAGAAATACAGTGGTAGGGCCAGAGCAACTGTACAGTAGGCAGTGATTGCATTTGTCTTGTACACAGATGATATAGGCATTCTGTCTGGACCCTCAGCCTTCCAATAGTGATCCCTGAGCACAGAATCTTGAGTATACCTGAACATAACCGAGCCTGCCCACCCCCCCCAAAAAAAAAACAGTATAAAAGGAAAGAAGAAAATTCAACAGCTTGTACATGAATATTCTTAGCCTTTATATTTATAAAAATCAAAAAATTTAAAATATGCCATATGTCCTCAAGTAAATAAATAATAACATTGTGTGTATTCAGGCAAACCAGTAATAGAATGGACTAGGTTATTGATACACACAGTAACTGAATGAATTTGTTATGCTGAAGTGAAAGAAGCCAGATGAAAAGGATACTGCTCCTTTTAGATATCTCACTCACATAGTAAGTTATAGTGACAAAACACCTATCAGTGTCTAGTTGGGGATGGGGATGTGATAGGGTGGTGAGGAAGATTAAAGAAAGGAGTGTAAGGAAGCTTCAGGAAGCAATGAGTAGTTGATTATCTTGATTGTTGTGATCACCTTACAGGTTATGTCAAAACCTCACAAATTGTATACTTGCAGGATATAAATGTTACACATTATAGGTTTTTTTGTTTTTTGTTTTTGGGCCACACCCGGTGATGTTCCTGGTATGTGCTCAGAAATCGCTCCTGACTTGGGAAACCACATGTGACTCTGGGAATCGAACCGCATTCCATCCTAGGTCAGCCGTGTGCAAGGCAAATGCCCTACCGCTGTGCTATTGCTCTCTGGCCGCAAATGTTACACTTGAATAAAGTTGTTTGCAATATGAGTGAATGAGCGAATGATAAAACATTTATGACCCTGAGGTGGTTTGTCAATATTCATTTATGGTGTTATTAATGTTAAGCACATGTATAATAAATAGCGGGACATTTTTTTACTGCTGGATCAGCAGCACATGTATAATGAATAGCAGGACATTTTACTATGAACTGTGCTGGATAAGCAAAGAATTGATGGTTTTTGTTTTGTTTTGAGGAGATAATTTTGAGTTCTCTCTCTGTTCCGAATGATTTCATTTAACATCATACTCTAGATCTACCCAGTGTTGCACCAAATTGTATGACTGGGCCAAGTAGTATTCCACATAGTGTATGTACCATAATTTTTTTATTTAGTCATTCATGGAGCATTTGGATTGTTTGCATATTTTTGTATATAAAGCTGCAATGCACTTAAAAGGGCAGATGTTGCTGTTGGATTGTACTTGAGAGATCTTGAGAGAGAAATTGATGGGCTCTCTGAGAGCTCAATTACGAGTTTCTTGAAGACTGTTATATTGTTATCCCAAAAGGGTAGGCTGGTCAACATTCCCAACAGCAGTGAATGAGGGTACCCTTTTCTTAACAACACTGGATTATTGTTCTTTTTGATGAATGTCACTCTCTGTAGTGGAAGTGATATGTCATGCTTTGATTTTTATT
Source organism: Suncus etruscus (assembly GCF_024139225.1). Classification (NCBI taxonomy): domain Eukaryota; kingdom Metazoa; phylum Chordata; class Mammalia; order Eulipotyphla; family Soricidae; genus Suncus; species Suncus etruscus. The sequence goes on from NC_064851.1 coordinate 137,734,091, forward strand.
TCCCTGATTATTAGTGGTATAAAATTTTTTTTCATATGCTTTTTGGCCAGTTGTACATCTTTTTGGAGAAAGTTTCTGTTCATCTTTAGGATTGATTCTATTTTTTTAGGGTTAGAGTTATACCAGTAATTTATGTACCTTTGATATTAATTAACCTTTTGTCAGGTGACTGGTAGGCCAATAGTTTCTCTTAGTCTTGACTGTTTTTGTATTCTAGTCATCATTTCATTTTAAGTACAGAAGTTTCTTAGTTGAATGTAGTCCCATTCGTTCACTTTTGTTTCTAATTGTTTGGCCAATAGAATCTCATCTTTCAGGATGCCTCTAGCTTTGGTGTCATGAAAAATTCTGGCTATTTTCTTCAATGTAATTTATGGTTTCAAATCTGTTGGATATCTAGGTCTTTAGTACATTTTGACTTGACTTCCAAAAATCATGTTTTTGTTTTATCTGGGGTCACAGTTGACATTGCTCAGGAGTTACTCCTGGTTAGATGGAGTGAGGCACAGCATGAGATGCCGAGAATGGAAACTATATTTGCTGCATGCGAGGTTTACCTGCTAAGTGCCTTATCTTCTGTACTCTTACCTCTGGTCCCAAGAAAAAAAAATAATTTTTGTCTTTTTGTTTTGTTTTGTGTTTTTCGGCCATACCCAGTGATGCTCAAGGCTTAGTCCTTGTCTCTGGGCTTAGGGATCACTCTTACTGAGACTTGGGGGAACTATATAATGTGCTAGATATTGAACCTGGGTCGCTGCATGCAAAGCAAATACGTATTACACTATTGTTCTTGCTCCGAAAACAAAAATTTTAACCACACTTTTTGTTGCTTTTATGAGGACAAAGGAATGAGAAATATATTTTCTTTATGACATTTTATTTTCTTAAGCTGATTTTGGGGGTGGGTGGTGGAGATTTGGGCCACACCCAGTGACGCTCAGGGTCCTGACTCCTGACTATGTGCTCAGAAATCACTCTTGGCTTGGAAACCATATGGGACGAGATCCGTCTTGGGTCAGCCGCTTGCAAGGCAAGCACCCTAACGCTGCACTACCACTCTGGCCCCTTTAAGTTGTTATTTTAATTATGTAAACCCATGCTACCTCTCACACTTTTAGAATCATTCACTTTTTAAGAGAGGATAAGTCAGGACTGGCAAGATAGCACAGCAGCGTTTGTCACGCAAGCAGCCGATCCAGGACCTGGATGGTTGGTTTGAATCCCGGTGTCCCATATGGTCCCCCGTGTCTGCCAGGAGCTATTTCTGAGCAGACAGCCAGGAGTAACCCCTGAGCACCGCCTGGTGTGGCCCAAAAACCAAAAACCAAAAAAAAAAAAAAAAAAAAAAAGGATAAGTCATGTTTTTTAAAAAGGATGATCATTTTATAAATTTAAGTTAGCTAGGAAAAATTCATTTTGAATAACTCACATAGAAATATTCAATACTTGACAACAGCACCTGCACTTTAGAATGTTCATTGTGTCATGGAAAGAGTATGTGTTAACGTTGTTATCACCAGGTAATTTGGAGTTTGACGTTCTCTGAGATTTGTACTTTAAAGATGGTCCACTCTCTTGATTACTTCTCACATTTGTGTTTTAGGTGCGGACCTTATTCGTCAGTGGTCTTCCCTTTGACATCAAACCTCGGGAGCTTTATCTACTTTTCAGACCATTTAAGGTATCTTCTTTGATTGGGATTGGGGGATACACCTTGTGGGGCACAGGAGGCCACGGGTTATTGGGGATCAAACCCTGGTTGAACACATTACAAGGCAAGTATTCTACTTACTGTCCAATTGCTCTGACACCCCACCTCTTTGATCTTCTTTTTTTTTTTTTTTTTTTTTTTTTTTGTTGTTTTTGGTTTTTGGTTTTTGGGCCACACCAGGCGGTGCTCAGGGGTTACTCCTGGCTGTCTGCTCAGAAATAGCTCCTGGCAGGCACGGGGGACCATATGGGACACCGGGATTCGAACCAACCACCTTTGGTCCTGGATCGGCTGCTTGCGAGGCAAGCGCCGCTGTGCTATCTCTCCGGGCTCCTCTTTGATCTTCTTAATGGACCTAATACATAAAGAGAAAATGATTCTCACCACAATCCTTTAAAGCTGTTTAATGTCATTTTCAGAGACAAAAAATGGAATTCAGAAGCAGTTAAATCAGTTTTGGTCAGGTTTATACACAGAATAGTGGCCTTGGCTAGGGACCTTTGGGGAATCCAAGGCTGTCCTCCTCATTGGGAAGGGGATTCCCAAACTGATCCCCCAGTTTGTCCTTTGTGTTAGCCTTGAACACATTTTGTCCTTTCCCTCTGAAGCCCTTGGGGTTCAAACTTCCAAGAGTTTGAGTGAGAGCACCTTGAAAAAGACAAAAGCATGGCTATGAATCATACTTCTCTGAACAGAGGAGCTCAGGGCTTTTGAGGTAAATGGTTTACAGTAGATAATTGGTCACATAGTTCTCTGCTGGGAAGATTCTCAACATCCTACCCAGAAACCCCGACGCAAAAAGTCAGGACCCTGGTGCATTCCTCACAGCCTCCTTTAATTAAATTCTGCTGAAGCTCACCCAGGCCTGCCTGCAGACCTGTCTGCTATGTGCACTGGTCCATGCCACTAAGCATGGTTCCCCCTGAGGAGCCAGGAAAGTGAAGGAAGGGGGTGGACAAGGATTTCTGTTTTCATGAGGAGGATGCACTGAAGTAAACCTTTTAAAGGTTTTCATGATCTTGTCAGGATACCAGTGTGAATATTCTCAGGCTGGAGAGATAAAATGGGTTTAGGTACATTTTGCACATTGTCAGCCTTGCTTGATTTGATCCCTATATTTAGGATCACATATTTATTGTCACATATTTACTGCACCACATATTTATTGTCTTCTGAGCATTGCCAGGAATGAACCCTGAGTTTAGAACTAGGGGTAAACCCTGGGTGTAGACCAAGCATTCTTCCCTACTCCCTTCTGTTCGTGAGGAAGTAGAGGAACTCAGAAGAATTTTGCATCCCTGCCTGCTTAACTTTTCCTTCTGGTTTTGGATTTTTGATTGAGTTTGATCCTAGTTCGTTTTTCATGTTTCATTGTCATTATTTTATAGCAAATAGACGCCATCAGCATACTGTGATTTCCCCCCAACTTACTAAGATTTATCCTCTCTCCCCTCCCCCAGTTCTATAAAATTGAAGAAAATTGCTCCTGACAGGCCCATATTCCTGCTAAACATATAATGAAAATAATTTACTGGGGGTGATGGGGACTAAAAAAGCAACCAGATAAATGCCTGAATTTTAGGGCTATTCTCCTTCAGGTCCCAAGTATACAAAGATGAGACATGTATTGTGTGTATATGTAGGCCTGTGTGCACTTGTTTATTTTTACCTAATTGTAGTAACAATTAACTTTTCCCAGTATTTTTGATCTAAACTTGGCTCTTTAATTTTCAGGGTTACGAGGGTTCTCTTATAAAGCTTACATCGAAGCAGGTAAGAATTTGAAGATTGTATCTTCTACCATAAGTTTAAATCTACTTCAAGCATGTTCCTGGAGTATGGTTCTTTTTTGTTTTGTTTTGTTTTGTTTTTTGTTTTTTTTTTTTATGTTTTTGTTTCGTTTTTAACATTACTATTAAGATCTGACTTTGTTTCTTTAAAATTAAGGTGGATTGAGTTATGAATGTACTCATGAAAATGATCCATAATTTTGTGCTCGCTTCGGCAGCACATATACTAAAATTGAAACGATACAGAGATTAGCATGGCCCCTGTGCAAGGATGACACGCAAATTCGTGAAGCATTCCAAAAGTGTAAAAAAAAAAAAAAGAAAATGATCCATAATTTTGTAGTCTCCAATTCACATGTCTGGTACTTACACCCCTCTTTTCCCCTCCCCTCCTGGAATGCAAATGTCTTCCCTTAATCAGAGTTACATTGGAATCTACGTATTTACAAAGAAATGGTTGTTATCCTACTTGATTCTTTGTTTTTTTTTTTTTTTTTTTTTTTTTTTTTTTTTTTTTTTTTTTTTTTTTTTTTTTTGGTTTTTGGTTTTTGGTTTTGGGGTCACACCCGGTGGTGCTCAGGGGTTACTCCTGGTATGCATGGGGGACCATATGGGATGTCGGGATTTGAACCAATGTCGGTCCTGGTTGGTTGCTTGCAAGACAAATGCTCTACTGCTGTGCTATCTCTCCGTGCCCCCCCCTGCTGTGCTATCTCTCCGTGCCCCCCCCCCAATTAATTTTTATTCCAACTTTTTTCTTAATATTTAGAAATAAGGTTAAACAGGTAAATTTTTACAGTCAGTAAAAATTTAATACTTGATGGGAAAGCTTGAAGCTGTCTTTAAATCCCTCAAAACTATGAGCAGTCTCAGGTTTAGAATAGGGGCAATAACTAATGATTCCAATAGTCCCTATAAATTTCTCCTTGTCCCTACAAGCCTTTTTTTTTTTTTGTGGTTTTTGGGTCACACCCGGCACCGATCAGGGATTATTCCTGGTTCCAGGCTCAGAAATTGCTCCTGGCAGGCACGGGGGACCATATGGGACACGGGGATTCGAACCGATGACCTCCTGCATGAAAGGCAAGTGCCTTACCTCCATGCTATCTCTCCGGCCCCACCTACAAGCCTTTTTAATCCCTTGCCTTCTCAGTAATGGACTAGACTGGCTTGGTAATGAACTAGTTCTTCTGGACTGAAAAATTGAGTTAAAAAAGACGATAATTCTTCTTTGCATGAATGATGTAAGGCTAACTAAACAGAACCTTTGAGAGGGCTTGGAGAGTGAGTGACACCTGTGGTGTTCAAGGATTGCTTTCTAGGGGGTCTCATGTATGAAAAGATAGCCTATGAGGCACTCTTCCTTGCCCAGGACTTTAAAAGACATCCCCTGGGATTTGAAGTGGACATGTTTTATAATTTTGGGAAAGGAGGACAGATTTATGATCACTGTGTCACTGTATTCCTTGCACTTAAGTGTACCAAAATATGGTTTGGTTTTCTTTCAATTTAAAAAGATGAAGAAACTGAAGTACTATGAATCTGACTTAAGAAAGTAGAGCCTCTGGGCCCAAGTTTTTTTTGTTTTTGTTTTTTTTTAATTCCTGTGTGCTTTGCTGACCACCACCCAACACCTTCTAGGTTTTTGTTGTTATTGTTGTTTAATTTAAATAAGTATCTTGCACCCCAGCTGTTCCCATGAAAAGCCATCCTCACAAATCCTTTGATTCATGTTAAAAATTTGACCAGACCACTGAGTCATATATACTTCTGGACTGGACTAACTTTCTTATCTCCTGTTTTCTGGGATCAGTTCTTTATCTTGGCTCTTCAATTTGACGTCACCTTTGCACCAGAAACATACACATGCTCTGCTTGTTTTTTTCCCTTCATATTTCCTTTTCTTTCCTCAGCCTGTAGGTTTTGTCAGTTTTGACAGTCGCTCAGAAGCAGAAGCTGCAAAGAATGCTTTGAATGTAAGTACTAAAGATGTGGTTTTGGGGGGTTTCCTGGTGAATTGGTGGAATGAGTAGAAAGAACTGCTTCATTCAGACAAGAAATCAAATGGAAGGGGAGGGACTCATTAGTTTAGATCTCCAGACACATTTACATTTCCCCCAGAATTGTTACCAAAAAATAAAAACCTATGAAGAATCTTTGCTTGTCTCTTTCTCAGTAGTCTAGTGTTCCAAGTACCTGATGCTGTAACTTATCCAAATTCACCTTCATCACATTCCTTGATGGTATCCCAGTGGCTATGCAGAAATTGAACTAGGGTTACTGTGAGCAAGGCAAGCACTTTTTAACTCCCTTACTATCTCTCTGGTCCAACTTTATTTTGATTAATGAAAAATTCACATGTAGGGCCCGGAGAGATAGCACAGCGGTGTTTGCCTTGCAAACAGCCGATCCAGGAAAGAAAAAAAAGAAAAATTCACATGTAAGGGGCTAGAATGATAATACACAAACTGTGTAGGGCATTTGCCTTGCATGCCACCAACTTGGATTCAGCATCCCATATGGCCCAGCCCCCTGTCAGCACTGGAACCATATATGGTATCTTAACCTTGTGTTATCCCTCACTCCTTTCCTTCCTTCCATCATCTTGAGATATAAAGTTTAAAAGTTGATTATTCCAGCCCAGGCTTTTAGCAAAAGTAAAATAACATTATCTTAGTAAATTTTCCCCTCTGGTATGGTGAAGAACCAAACATCCTCCTGGAACGAAGTGTGAGAGAAGGTAGGATGAGAACTTTGTTGTCATTTTACAGGCCATTGTGATTATTTCTGTTGGGCTGTGTTTCTGTGGAGCCTACAGGTTCCCCGGTTACTGTGTAGTCTATTCCTTGTCATTGTGATACAGCTGGAGTGGTGGGTGGCGCTGCTCCTTATACTCAGGGTGCCATGCAATGTCATCATAATGAGCAGGACTGGGGGTCTTGAACGCAGGGCTTTATTTATGTACTTCTGTCAACTTTCTGAGTTGTCTTCCTGGTTCTCTGATACAGTCTTGGAAGAGTTTTAGTCTGGGCCGGGAGGGAGAGAGAATACTGCTCTCCAAAGAGATGGTTTGCAAGTTTGTTACTGGTTTCCCATGGAAAACTACAGGAACATACCAGGGATCCAAATCTGCTAAGAGCTCAGAATTTATGCTGATTTGGTAAATGACCTAATCATAATAACTTGCCTCACTCTTGCCTCCCTTATCAGTCGAAATGTAAACCAGTCACTTATTCTGCATCAGTGTGTACTAGGAATGTTTTATATGGAAAAATTGTAAAAGCACATTGTCTTATTGACCACTTAGATGTAAAAACTATTTTATGATGTTTTTATTATATGGGCCCAACCAGAATTTACTCAGTGTAATATTCAACCTTAAGACCATTTGTTTCTATCTAGATATTATTTTATTAATTTTAACCTTCTTTGTGAGTACAAAAATGGTAAAATAAGATGAAATTTTACCATGCTCTTTTCTTTATTCCTATAAAAGAGATAGAGCAGCAAAGTTTTTTCTTTTTGTTTTGAGCCTGTAGTGCTCAGGCAGAGATTATCCTGGCTCTGTGTCCAGGGATTACTCCTGGTAGATTTGAAGGGCCATATGGGATGATGGAGATTGGATCTGGATTGGCTATACATGCAAGGCAAGCGGTCTTACCCACAATACTCTAGCTGCTTTGTGGAATAGGTATTGTTTCTGTTGTGTACTTTGTCTCTGCTCTTGTGTAAAGATTTTACTGATCTGCTGACTGAAGAAGACTGCTGTCTCCACATAGGTAGCCATCTCTTATGGGGTTGGTTGGTGGTGGTTTTTTTTGTTTTGTTTTCTAAGCAAACAAAACACAGTGAGATTGATTTGAAGTGTCTTATTGTCTGACTAGTATAACAAACATATTGTTTAGTTCTTTTTGGTGCCAGAGCATTGTCATTATAGAGGATTGAGTCATGATGGAGATGTTATCTCTTTGTCATCTGTTCCAAGATCTTCCTGTGTTCACATTTTGATGTCTTATTTTAGGTTTTTCTTGTGGTCAACTCTTATTTTTTTCATTGGCAGCAAGCCTTCCTTTAGCACCATCTTCTTCCTTCACCACTAATGTGCAATACTGTATGAATTTATGATTTAGAACTCTCAACCAAGCTCAACTCTGTTTAAGAACAGTTCTGTTCTATTACCATAGCAGTAATTCTTACTGTTACCCTGTGGAGTATAGAACTGAGCCCTCTTGTGAGTATAGAGCATTTGTTGAGCTCCTGATTTATCTTTTCCAATGTTATATATATACATTTTAGACCTGAGGCCTCTCTATATCTTTGAGATTATGCTAGTGTTATGTTATCAGTTGGTAATTTCTGAGACCAAGGGAGAAAGAGTGGCTTGGTTTAAGAGGTGTCAGCTGAGAGCTACAGCTAGAGGGAAGCGTCTTCCTTAAACCAAGCCAAACTCAGTATCATTGTGTGCTTTGATTTAAATGCCAAAATTATAAGTAAACCTTAAAAATAATAGTCATGTTAGTCCTAGACACTTTTTACAATGTTTTTTTGGTCTGTGAAATGTTAATTGTACTTTTCCAGTGGCAAAGACAATTTGTGTCGGAAACAATGGCCACAGCGTGGAGCAGGATTGCTTCTGTAGAAAAAAAAACAGATCACTTTATGAAGTTGACACATCTCTCAGACCCATTGTATGATGCTCTTTTCAGTTATTTTTTAATTGTTGAGTTAAAGACTATGACTGCTCATAACCACAACAAAACTTGCTTCACAAGTTATTTGTCTAGACTTTGCTTAAAAGCTTTTCCTTACATTCCTTTGGGGGAAAATTTCATGTTGTAATGTTTTTTATTCCACTGTTGAGAAACTAAAACCTTAATCCTCTAAGACCCTTTGTGTTTTAGTTTAGTGTCATGAACCAGTTCTTCATTTTTCTTGTTACTTTAATGTGGTTGCTCTCTGGTTCACTTGTTAGTATTAGTATATCAATAGTCTTTTTTTTTTGGGGGGGGGACGGACCATATGGGATGCCGGGATTTGAACCACAGACCTTCTGCATGAAAGACAAACGCTTTACCTCCATGCTATCTCTCTGGCCCATATCTATAGTCCTTACTCAAAGTTACTGATTTGTAAATTCCATTTATTTTCTTTCATTTTTGGATTATACTTTAGTCATTTTGATAATTTGATGAGAAAACATGCCCAGAATCAGTTTAGCGGTTACAGATTTTTTAATTATGTGGTTACTCAAATCTAAAGTAAATACAATATATTTTGTTTTTATAGCAAGATTCTCAAATTAAGCTGAAAATAACACAAACTCAAACTTTCCTCAGGTTATCTGTGGTCCCATTAATCCACATGATAAGAAACACCATTTATTTTTTAACCTGACAGCAAAATATATAACCTATTCGTCACCCTTCACACACATTTGTAATTTTTGTGCTAGCATATTTCCATTTTCCATGCCTAATGGAAGGGGGAGTTGATAATCCTAACTACCCAATTATTTTTTTAAGATCTATAATTATAATTTTGGCATGTAAGACAAAGCACACAATGATACTGAGTTTGGCTTGATCTAATGAAACTTTGATCTGTGGAAATTTAAGAGAAATACGGGGTGTATCTAAAAGTAAAATCTTTAGTAGAGCTGGGTAAAGCTGATTTTTGACTGTGATGACTCCAAAACTGCAATTATTGTCTTGCTGAACTCCCCCCCCCCCTTTTTTTTCTTTTGGTGGAAGGCACACCTGGTGGGGCTCTTGACCTTATGGGCTGTTGGGGATTGAACCCGACACTAACACATGCAAAAAATACAAATACCCTATCCACTGTAACTCCAGTCCCTGAAACTCCAGTAAGTGTTATTTACAGTTAGCAATGCAAATTAGTAAGCTGCTCTTGGCCCTGATTTAGTGTGGTTCCTTAACGATGCTTTGGAGATGATGCCCTTAAAGTACTTTAAAATGTTTGTGAACTGCTACGTACATAGCATTTGTGTGATACTCTTTCTCATCTAACTTCAAATAGTTGTTTTTCATTAGGGAGAAGGGTGTTGTTCTATTACAAATTATGTCAGAATTAGGGGCTGGAGAGATGGCACGGAAGTAGGGCATTTGTCTTGCATGCAGAAGGACGGTGGTTCTAATCCTAGCATCCCATAAGGTCCCTGAGCCTGCCAGGAGAGATTTCTGAGCATAGAGCCAGGAGTAACCCCTGAGCACTGCTGGGTGTTTGTGACCCAAAAACCAAAAACAAGCAAAAAAATAAAAACCCAAATTATGTCAGAATTAGAGAAGTCTAATATAATTAAACTATATCTATATAAATTGTCTTCACAAATAAATATTGCTTGGGATAAAATAGTAATTTACTTCACTCAGAAACAACACTCAGTCATGTGAATCTAGATTTATAGGTATATAAAATAGGTATATAGAGTTAATACAATAGATAGGGAATTTGCCTTGCAGGTAGCCTACCAAGTTTGATCCCTCGCTCCTGATACTGTCTGCTTAGGCCTTCCAGGAGTGATTCATGAGCACTGCTAGATGTGGTCCCCCAAAAAAAACCCTAAAACAACAAAAAGTAATGTTTTTTTTTAAATAAAATAAACATCAAACATTTACTGATTTAATTTATATGCCTCATTCATTGAAATTACACAGTGCAGTGTAATTTATGTCATATTACTTTTGTTTTGTTTTGTTTTGTTTTGTTTTGTTTTGTGGGGGGTCACACCTGGCAGCGCTCAGGGGTTACTCTTGGCTCTATGCTCAGAAGTCGCTCCTGGCAGGCTCGGAGGACCATATGGGATATCGGGATTTGAACCACCGTCCTTCTACATGGAAGGCAAACGCCTTACCTCCATGCTATCTCGCCTGCCCCAGATTTTAGAATCTTATGTGACTTAATTTAAAAGGGATTTATTAACTATTTCTTTCATATGGTGACAAGTTCTAATACATATAATTTTGCTCCCATAGTTTACGTGTTACTAAATAAAGGGAGGGATAAATTCCATTCTTCAAAGACTCATAAGATAGAAAGACCCCTCCCCCAAGATTAATGAGATGTAAGTTTTGTTTTCTTTATATACAGGATATAAGACATGGAGACAAAATTCTACAAGTATAATTAAACTTTGGAAAAGATGAAATATAATTTGATTTTGAAGAGAATGACTGCCATCCACATTTCTGATACAAAGTAGCTGTGTAATAAATGGGAAAATGAAGATAGGCATTACCATATGATGTGTGAGGGAAAGTGTGGAGTTGAGGTCAACATTTGGCAGTGTTTAGGACTTAGTCTTGGCTCTGTGCTCATGGATCTCTCACGGTGGACTGGGAGACCATATGAGATGCTGGGGATGGAACCCAGGTTGGCCACATGCAATACAAGCACCCTTTACCCTCTTTGTACTATCACTCTGATCCACCAAATGGTTTCTTAATTGTTAAAGTGTGTTTGTGAGGTGGGGAGATGGAGCAATAGCACAGAAGGGTGGATGTTTGCCTTGCACATGGCCAACCTGGGTTCGATCTCCATATGCCTCTGACTTCTCATCCTGTCACCCAAGCAACACTAGGAATGACTCTTGAGCACAGAGCCAGGAATAACCCTTGAGCATTGCCAGGTGTGGCTCCAACACCCCCCATCAAAAAAGTGTCAGTGGTAAAGAAATTATTGACCGTGTGAGTGGTTAAAAAAATTTTTTTTGAAATCCCCCAGCCCCCTGAATTTTATTTTTCTATAAAAAAGAATGTTGAAAAGAAACCTGGCAATTGAAAAAACAACTGATAGAATCAGGAAACCTAAAATCAGGCCTTTTCTTTCTCCATATTTTCCAGGCAGTAGTTATTTGTATCAGTGATTCCAGCCTCTGCATAACCTCACTTTGGTTAAAGTGTTTGAACCCTTCCAATAAGCATTTTAAGTGTCATATATATGTTCATCGTTCAACTGTGAAATTTAGGAAAACCACTAAGCAAAAAGTTTTTAAAAATTCTGCATATGGCACTGTGCCATAAACACCTTTTTTTGTGTGTGTAACCATGAGCCTGCCAGGAGCAATTTCTGAGCATAGAGCCAGGAATAACCCGTGAGTGCTGCCGGGTATGACCCAAAAACCAAAAAAAAAAAAAAAAGACAACCATGAAGTGCTGCTATCTGACAGAAAGCCGCCAAGGCCATCAAGCTAAACTAGGCTTGGACGATCTCTTGAATACAGAAGGAAACCAAGGCCATCAAAATAGGCCTGGGCCACCTCAGGATATTTTGGCTCTTGATTTTTAGAAATCTGGATAGCAGTTTCAGCTTCCTGTGTCACAGGTTTTCCTGACAGGTTGTGTAAGTTAGGACTTTTGATCTCATTATTTGTACAACTTGTATGTTGGTGAATTATTTCACCAAACAACATTTAAGTTCCCAGATGGCCCATCTCAACTCCTTCCCTCACTCAGCCAGCACTGTGTCAATATGTTTTTTATCAGTTTTAAATTTTTCTCAAGTTTTTCTTACTCAGTGTGCTTGAAGAGGCCCGATTGGTGTGATCCCAGCTGGGTCTTTTGGATGGGAAATATGTAGAGGTGCCAGATGAGATCATGATTCCGATCTCATGTTTATTTGCTAGATCTGTTTATAAGTGTGTGTTCTCTACTTGCAGGGCTTTAAAGTGGCTGTGTAATGTCACTTGCTTAGGGGCTGTGCTTGTGTGCCAGAAGAGAGATACCATGAGGCACACAGGGTTGTGGAGTCCTTTTCCCCAACAGTGGCATTCATGTAGAGTTTTAACAAACAGCTCAGTTCAGCTCCCTTTTTTCCCCAAACAAACTTGAACTTATAAAAGCTGTACCACCAAGTGACTCAGAACCCAAATATCACAAATAATAACAATAAATAAATGAATAGTTTACAAATGCCCAGCAAGTTCTAGAGTTTATCTTTATCTGGTTTTTGTGGTAAATTTTTCCGTGCTTTGCTCTCTGTAAGATCTTGCACTTTATCCCCTGCCCTGACCTTTTCCCCTTTTGTTGTTGCAAAAACCAGGGGTTGCAAAGCCTGGTTTGATTGATACTCCCTGGACACGACACACTTTAGCTTAGCTTAAAAACTTGGTTTTGGGGTTTTCTTGGGCACTGCAGCTCAGAAATTAGTGTTCCTGGGCTCAGATACAGAGCTCCACATACTCTGCCACTGAGTCATCTCTGAGACCACGTTTTTGGGGGTTCCTAAAAAATTGCCACAGCATGGTTCAAAGTGCCATTGAAAAGTTGCTCTGAACACATTAGTGAAGATAGAATGCATGAGGGCCTTTCTCAATTCTTGAATTCTTTGCCTGAAGAAATGTAGCTTATTAAATTATTTTTTTGTCTTGTTTTGTTTTTTGGGCCACATCCGTTTGATGTTCAGGGGTTACTCCTGGCTAAGCGCTCAGAAATCGCCCCTGGTTTGGGGGACCATATGGGACGCCAGGAGGCAGTTCTTCCTTGGCTAGCGTTTGCAAGGCTGACACCTTACCTTAGCGCCACCTCACCGGCCCCTTATTAAACATTTTTATGCGAAACTGAATAAATACCTAACTCTAGTAAAAGAAATTCAAAGATTGAAGAAAGACCAGGAATTTCACTATGGGGAAGAACCTCAGGTACCCTCATGAAGAGAGGTCTGTGGAGTCTTTGACAAGTTTGGAGAAATCTCTACTTAGCCTAACTGATAGACTGAAAGTGTCTCTGATTTGGCCATTGCTCCTATTTTGAGGATCTGCTCCTTCAAGCTTATCTAAATTCCCCTATCTCATTTTGACCTTGCCTTTCTCCGTGGTTCTTAGGTATTTCAAAAATGCTTAGCATCTGTTTTCCTGTATAGTAAATGTAAGTGAGAGATGCAGTTAGCACTTGTGGACAATGAGTGCAAAGAATGTACTCTGAGGGCTGAAGAGATAACACATTGATAAGGTCTTTGCCTTTTATGTGGCTGACCCAGGATGGATCTGGGTTCAATTCCTGGCTTCCCATATGGTCTCCCAAGCCTGCCAGGATCGAATTCTGATTGTAGAGCCAGGAGTAACCCCTGAGCACCACTGGATATGGCCAAAACCACCCCCTCTCCCCCCAAATCAAACCCACAAAAATTCTACTTTCAGGCTTCTTTTGTTAGAAAGCACAATTATTTTAGAACAAAAATCTTCAGGACAGCATCATTGTTTTTGATTACTTTGTATCTTGGCCCCTTGGGTCACTCATTGTCAGTTATATCAGATAATAATTGATGGCTCTAGTACTCCACTCTGGCCTAATGTTTTCTGGATTTAGCTTTGTTGCCTTTCCAAAAGTGAAATTCTCCTGTCTTGTCTTTTTTTTGGGGGGGGGGGGGTTGTTGGGTCACACCTGGCAGTGCTTGAGTTACTCATGGCTCTACGCTCAGAAATCGCTCCTGGCAGGCTTGGAGGACCATATGGGATGCCGGGATTCGAACCACTAACCTTCTGCATGAAAGGCAAACGCCTTACCTCCATTCCATCTCTCTGGCCCCGTCTTAATTGTTTTTAAGCTCAGTGGATTGAGGGTGGGACTTTAATTTCCTATACTGTACCTTGACAAGGTATTTGTCATTTATTGTGCTGTTTTCTTGGAAGTATGCATAGTGTCAAGCACTATTCTTTATAGAAGATTGCAAACATTTCTCACTTCTTAAAGATATTTAATAAATGGAAGCATTAAAGGCATAAATGACAGACCCAAATAATCAGGGATATTTTTATATGTGTATGTAGAGAAAAAAGACTATATGCATGCTTCTAAAATATGAGAAAATGTACAATGTTACATTGTGAATATTGTAATAGGAATAAAAAGTAAAACCATTCTAGTAAATGCTATTAGACTATTATTACAGTAATTAAGTTGTCTTAAAGCTAATTTATAGAAAAATAAAACCCGGGGCCGGCGAGGTGGCGCTAGAGGTAAGGTGTCTGCCTTGCAAGTGCTAGCCAAGGAAGGACTGTGGTTCAATCCCCCTGGCGTCCCATATGGTCCCCCCAAGCCAGGGGCAATGTCTGAGTGCTTAACCAGGAATAACCCCCTGAGCATCAAACGGGTATGGCCCGAAAAACTAAAAAAAAAAAAAACATAGAATATACTTTTCAAGACTAAAATTTCACTTCTAAAAATGAAGTAAAGGAGCTGGAGTGATAAGCACAGTGGGAAGGCCATTTCCTTTTCATGTGGCCAGCACAGGTTCTATCCCTGGCATCCTCTATAATCTTTTGAGCAATGCCAGGAATGACGCCTGTGTGCAGAGACAGGAGTAACCCTGAGCACCACCAGTTTTGGACAAAAACAAACAAAAAAAGTAAGTAGTTTGAACTTTTGAGAACATTTTGAAAACAAGTGGTACTTGAATAACATGGACATTACGTAAAAAGTTATGTTTCTGTTTGCTAGCCTGTGTGGGGCTAGTTAATTTAAAGATTTGTTCTAGAATTTAAAAATGAGAATAAATTCTATAGGAAATGAAGTTGGGCAGAAAATTTCTACTGTAAATGTATGGATTTATTTGAATTCATTTGTCTTTTGTTTACAAAGTAAAAACACCATGCAAAGTAAGTGGATGGATAAATACACGAAACTAAAAGAGTAAATATGGAAACATTCTGGGAAATGAAAATAAGTTTAGATAGAAAGGAATTCACATCATGTTCTCAGCAGAAAGTTTATAGTAAAGGAGCAAAAACAAGCAAAGTATAAAAGCATTGCTGCACTTCAAAAGCAAGAATAAAAATAGGGATTCATTCACACACTCTTATAGGATATTATTTTTTCACTCAAAATTGGCATTCATTTAGAAGACCAGTCTAATGTGCAAGTAAAAAAAAAAAAACATTGAACAGAAGGCACAAAAGACCATTGAAGGTTACAGGTCTTGATACATTCCAGTGAAAAAAAGCAAACAAGTGTATGAAAGAGAAATGTGGCTTGTTTATGCAATGTAGAATGCTGAATAAATGAATGACAAAACTAATAGAGGGAAAGCCTTTAGACTTAGGAATTTCTTCGGTCACTATTAGTTGGACAGCATTGATTTTTTTTTTTTTTAATTTGGTGGGGGGCAACATTTCACTGTCTTCTTGGTTTATTCCTAAGGATGTTCACCAAATTCTAGATATTTAAAAATCTAACTTTAAAAACAAACTTAAGAAAATTTTTATTAAGACTTCCTGATTTACAAACTATTCACCAAAATGAATTTTAATGATGATGATCTATTTGTTGCATTAGGGCGGCTAATGGATTTATGCATAAATTTGTGTTACTGTATCTTCATCTGTGAATAGATGTCTTTAAATTGAGGCTAAGGTGAGGCATCACTCCTGGCAGTGTTCAGAGGACTATTGGGGTGCTAAGAATTGAACCTAGATTGGCCACATGCAAGGCAAGTGCCCCACCCACTCTACTATCACTCCCACACAGATCAGTATCTTTAAAAGCATCAGTGAAACAGGGAGTAGTAAATGCTGAAAAAATTCTGATAATTGAGGGTGTTAACCATCAAAAAGGCCTTGTTTTCTTTTGTGGGGGGGCTCTGACCACATTAAATACGTTTTGGCTAACTTTAGATTCCAGGCCAACCATGGGCCACATACACACCACACCTACCAGCTCTTTGAGCCAACCTTCCTAGCCCTGTTTTTATTCCTGAAACTTTCTTTCCTACAGACTGATTTAAAACTATCTGGATGCCCAAATCCCACTGAGTTCACAGTAGTTCAAATATTGATTTATATGCTAGTTAATTGGTAAATTGATATATCAGAACTACTTCTTGGAGCTTTTCAGAGAAACAGAATCACAGTGTTCTGGATTCTTTCGAAACTTCAAGATTTGGTGTTACAGTATCAAACAGCTATCACCTCACCTGTTCTGTCAGGATGTGTGCAGGTTCTAGTTGAGTCTTATTACCGACCTAAGATCCGACATTCACTTATTTCTTAGAAACTGATTAATGTAGCATTTTTACAGGGGCCTCGATATTTTTGGTAGATGCATTTTCAGTCTTCTGGGATCTCCATCTAGTGGCCTTGAAGTGATGCTTTAAAGAGAAGGCAAGCGCCTCTAGAAGGACTCCTCCCATTTTTTGCTTGTTTGATTTTTGTCCCATTTTATTTTATTTTTTTCTTTTCTTCAAACAAAACCACATAATTTGAACCATCTTATTTCGCCTCACAAATTGAGGGGGAAATCATGGAGGGTACCAAGACCAGACAGTCATACGAACATTGAGTGGAAATAAAAAAATGATCAGACATGCTAGACACAGAAGGGACCATTTATACTAGCAACCCGGGTGGTAAAGGAGGGGGATGTGGGATGCATGCTGGGAACAGGGGTGGAGGGAGGACAACATTGGTGGTGGGAGTGCCCCTGATTCAATATCACTATGTATCTAAAAAATTACTGTGAAAGATGTGTAATCCACTTTGGTCAAAATAAAAATTAAAAAAATCAAATATAAATAATTTTGCTTTTGTATCCTTAAAGTACTAGTATGATCATTATCTCCCAATGGATTTTCAAGTAAGTTATGTAAAATCTATTACATACACTTGTCAAGTTGTCCCATAATGGAAAATGTTATAACTGTCAGAGTGTTAATATATATAAAAATAAATTAATTTTATTATCAAAAAGAAAAAAGAGAGAGAAGGCAAGCTCTGATTGTTGGAGGTGCTCTCTCTTTCAACTTACTTTATTTTGGCTGTATCACAGGAAGTACTTTGCAGTGAACTTCCGAAGATTAGAGCTTGTTGTTTACATTCTTTTTGTGCTTGAACCTCCAATTCTTGCTTGGAGTGAATTCTTCAGGCACTTGATAGTCTGTGCTTGAGCCTTTTAAAAAGCAGGTCTAAATCACCATTGCTCCCCACTTCCTGGTCTCTGTATTTTTGTTCATTCATCAGAGAAGAGTCCTCCCATCCAGGGATCCCACTTTGCTATACTGGTAGGACTGAATATACCTGGGACTGAATAGTAGAGGTGCCTCTCATTTTATTCTTAGTAGTGGTTATTTTTAAGGATATTTTGAGTGCATATTTAATCACAGCCATTTCCTTCTAAAGAATGGGCATTATCTTCTGCGGCTTTTAAAAAAAATCACTTAACTAGGGGTCAGAGTTAATGCATGGTTTAAATCACTTGCATTGCATGAGGGTGGCCTTAGTTAAATCTCGGCTACTGTATATGGTCTCTGGAGAGCTCCATCCTGAGCTTCAAGAGTATGGCCCAGACTCCCCTTCTGCTCCCTCAAACACTAGAATATATCTGTTTTTGTCTTCCTCTTTTGGGGGTCAGTGGGGATTATATTTTGAGGCCACACCTAGTGATGTTCAGGGGTTATTCCAGCTCTGCACTCAGGAATTACTCCTGGTGATGGTCAGAGACCAAATAAGGTACCAGGAATTGAACCTGTGCAAGGCAAGTGCCCACCTATTACATTATTGTTCTTGTCCTTCTTGTATTTAACTTTCTTAAGATGATCTGAATTTTGCTTATGTGTATGTACGTCAGCCTGTCTGAATCCTAAGGTAGAAAGTTTGTTGATTGCTTAAAAACGAAAGTAGGCTTAAAATGGATCTGGAAAACTCAGGCACCTGTCTTTTTTCAGCTGTAGAGTTTGTATTAACACTTTTTCCTGTACTCCAGCTACTAATAAAGGTTTGAGGGAAACCTTGCAGATACAGAAGCATATATAAAAAGTGAAGTTGGGTCCTCAGATGACCTAGCCAGCACTTCAGGTGAAGTTAAGTGTAATAAATACTAAATACATTTTCTTAGTCTTTCCCTCACAGAAAGACTATAGTCTTCATGTTCTCTGCTGTATAGATACAAAAATACTTAGTTTGTCAGAGAGCCATCATATTGCCAAGGATCACCCACTTAACATACCCCAAATCTCATAAAAGTATTTTCACACACACAAAAACATGATTTCATTTTGCCTGACATGTGTCTAGGTTCTTTTAGATGCATAATCAGGTTAGTTTTTTTCATTTCGATCCCTTGAAGTTTAATGTGTAATTCTGTATTCTCAGTCTCCTTTAAAGGATAACAGTATCCTTACCCAGTTTTCTACTTAAGATATATTGGATATGGGGGCCGGAGAGATAGCATGGAGGTAAGGCGTTTGTCTTTCATGCAGAAGGTCATCGGTTTGAATCCCCGCATCCCATATGGTCCTCCGTGCCTGCCAGGAGCGATTTCTGAGCATGGAGCCAGGAGTAAACCCCTGAGCACTGCTGGGTGTGACCCAAAAACCACCAAAAAAAAAAAAAAGATATATTGGATATGTCATTGCAGAGTAAAAAGAGACTTGCCCCTTTCTTGTTCAGTCCTGGGTTTTGTATTTTTACAAGTCTATGGGCACAAATCAAAGAGAGGGGCTTTGAATATCTGTAGTAAGAGCTGATTATGAATTTGTACATATCTATTGAAATCAGGTATAATATTGACATCTGTTTTTTAGATTATTTTGATTTTATAATAATGAAAGCCACTGATCTGTCTTTCCTGAATTGATTGCCTGCAAGGCAAACGTCCTGTATGGTCCCCTGAGCCTGCCAAGAGCGATTTCTGAGTGCAGAGCCAGGAGGAAACTCTGAGCACCTTTGGGTGTGGCCCAGGAAAAAAAAACCGGAAACAGAAAAGATTAATGAGGTTATTTGAAATATTTCTGTGACCACCCTCAGGCTTTTAGAAGCATAGGTAAGCACTTGGTTGAGATACTCATTAATTGTCCAAATAAGTGAGTGGAGCCATCGAAATTGTGAGGTTTCTCTGGGGGTACATTGGCATGACAGACATCCAAATGACATGCCTATATAAAACAGATAGCTTGGGGTTGTATAGTTATATTCTAGGTTCTAGGGCACATCGCTCAATGGGAGGACACATGTCTGACTCATGTAACACCTAGAGTTTGGTCCCCCACCTTCCTCTCCCTATTGCAGTTAGCATGTTGAACACAAAGAGAAAAAGAGGAGGAAAAAAAATCACAAGTTTATCCTTCTCAACCATATTCTCTTATCAGTTTGCCCACTTCACCCAAATGTCTTTTCAGAATTCCCAAATAAAACTAAGTGAACACCAGGCATGTAGTTCCGTTCTGAGTACTGTTTGAGCTTATCCCTCAGTGTGTAGCAGATGTATAGGCAGTAATGCAGTTATACCCTTTTTTTCTTCAAAGAGGGTGCCTTATGGACACATTCATTGTGCCATCTGTGGAGACTGAGAGGAGTGCAATGAAAGGGAGGGATTGCTGGCACTAACCAGCCACATTGAGTATTCGTATGTAAAGAATTCCAGGATACCTTTGTTCCTGTCAGAACAGTTGACCCCTGTGTGCTTTCATAGCCCTAGAAGTAAAATTGTGAACGTCGGCTTCCTGGATGAATGATGATCATCTGTACTCTGGGTTGTTTCTTTCCATGTTATATTACCTGTTTCAAAGCGTCACTGTAAAACATAGCTTTAATGGATAACTGGCCAAGTCTGAATTGGAGACATCTCCCTCCCCGCCCCCTTCCTCCCCAGAAAATTGCCCAGCACCCAGGTCTTTCCGTCATCCTTTTCAGGACAGTTTGAGAACACAGTGGCAAAAGTTCAGACAATCTCACCCTCTCAGCCTTTTGGAAAATAAACTCTGTTTGACTCGGATTCTGTTGACATGTTAAAGATAGACTTTATAGCTTCTTCAAAGGCCTTGTCATAGTTTTATAGCCATCCTATACAAAGCAGATTCTTTAGGGGCATGGTTATGTACACAGGGGATGGCTGGTGAACAAAAGTGAGACTTAACTGGAAAAGGAACTCATTTAGTTGGAGTGGAGGGTCAAGACAAACAGAGACCCAGAAACCTGCAAAGTACTTCAAGTCAATCTAGTCTCTGCAGCTGCCAGTTCATTCCCTGCAGTCAGTTGAGATGTGTGAATCAAAAGACATGGACAAGGGTGGCAGGACCCACATCAGTTTGCAGGGGACCAGAATCAAACAGAAGTAAAGATATTTGAATCTTTACAGAAAAAAAATTGGACAGCAAGTGTCTCTGTTCTCCTGCAGCTTTCACCAAAAGCAGTCTCAGAGTTCATTATGTAACTCACCTTTTAAGTGGAAAGTTTCCTTTTTTTTCTGGAAAGACCCTTACATTCCAAATCCCTGTTCCCTCATCCATGCTTAGGAGGAGCATGTGCATTTCAGACTATTCTAATCACTGACTGAAAACTCAAGGAAAAAAAAAAAAGCTTTCCTTCACAGTCAACCCTATGTGGAGGTTAGATTTGAATGGTAGTTAAAACTTCTCCCAACGGCCACAGTTTAAGCTTTTTCAGGAAGAAATTCTAACCAGCCAACTTGGTAGTGCTTCCTCGGTTTGTTACCTCCTCTGTTGTGATTCTCACAATATAAACCCATTAGCTGGTGATGCTTCTAGAAAACTAGCTTCCTTGCAGCCATCTCAGTACATGGAAGAAGCTCTGCTACCAGCACCATCTTCTACTTTATTTCCTAAAGTGGAAAATAATGCCAGGTAATAATGCCAGGAGTAATGTGTGGTGGGGGGTGAGAGCATAGTATTTGATTAAAGAAGGTTGATTTCCTGGTAAGGTCACCCCCCCATCTCTTGAAAAAGGGGTGCTAGATTAAGCAAGTTTGGGCAGATCTCTGTCCTTGTTTTTTTTTTTTTTTTTGTTTTTTTTTTTTTTTGGTTTTTGGGTCACACCCGGCAGTGCTCAGGGATTACTCCTGGCTGTCTGCTCAGAAATAGCTCCTGGCAGGCACGGGGGACCATATGGGACACCGGGATTCGAACCAACCACCTTTGGTCCTGGATCGGCTGCTTGCAAGGCAAACACCGCTGTGCTATCTCTCCGGGCCCTGTCCTAGTTGTTTTTCTAGTCCTCCTCGGTCTTCTCGGAAAGACTGCCTTGGTAATTTTTTTTTCTGGCTTATCTGTGAGCCCAGGTGAATTTGAGTTTATTTACCAAACAAAAGTGAAGCCAAGAATAAATTTTATTTGAGGAACTAGCTAATCACTAGGAAACTGGTTAAAATCCTTTTATTCCAGATCTAGAATGGCTAGTAAGGCATGATAATGGATTTCTCCATCTGACCCAAACTTAGTCTATTGTTCAGAAACTCAAGCTTGTTACAAATATTCTCAGGCGAGAAATACAGGTTTAAAACCTTATTAACCCCCTACTAGTGAGATCCCCCTTTCTTCACTAAAGCTTTCAAAAGAATATCATTTTATAAACCAATGGGTTGAGGAATAAAATGAAAAATTTTAGCACTGATATTAAAAGTCAGGAAAAAGAAACCTGTTATTTTCTGGGTGAGTGGGGGCAAAGACTTGTACCTGGATGCATTGCTAGCTTCAACTAGAGCCCACATATACCCAGAGAGCTTTCTAGAAGGATGTCATTCTCTCTCTTTTTTTTTTTTAATTGGTCATTCTCTTTTTTAAGGTACAATATCTATTGCCAGGGAAAAGGGACAAACACATATTTCTCAAATTATTCTCCTTAGTCAAGGACAATGAGCCATAAACATGGTTATTCTCAGAGATCCCGGGCAAGTACTTTGAGGAGGTTGGATTAAGAAAGAGAACAGGGCTTGATTGGTCTGATAAGTTTCTCCATGGGCTGTGAGCCAACAGCTCAGCCTGTTGTATTAACAGACATGGTGTTTCTGCAAGGATACATGCCCATATTTAGTATGAAAAGTATGACATACGGTTTGCACCCAACTGGTTCGTTCTTCATTAGATTCTTTGTCTACCTTCATTTCAGCCTAAACAGAAATGGAACAACCACTTCCTTTGTTACCTGTAAACAAAGTAGTCTTTGTAAAATCAAGAGTTTCAGAGAACTGTCATATAGGCACATTTGTGTGTTCCTTACCACAGGAACCAGAAGAAGATGATATTTGAGTTTTAGGATTCACTAATTTAGATGGCTTTCTTGTTTGCTTGTTTTTCAGTGTTTTAATTTATATTGGAGATAATTGGTATTTTGAATAAGACATTCTTTTATTTATTTATTTTTTTTACTCTTTATGCTATAAAGATAGTGGGTTAATGCTGAACAGTTAGGCCAGATATAATAGGTATAATAGGTAAGATGCCTGCCTTACATGCAGCCAACCCTGGTTCAATCTTGGCATCCCATATGGTTCCCCAAGCACTGCCAGGAGTAATTCTGAGCACAAATCTAGGAGTAATCACCGAGTAGTGCCATTTGTGGCCCCCAAAATGGGAAGAAACATGTGCATGTGCGTGCACACACAACCCAAATCCAGACTTGAACAGTGGAATGTGTGTTCATGTCCTTTATTACTAAAGGATAATTTGTATTTTGGTTTTTGGAACCAGTATGTCAGGCAACATTTGCCACAATACCCAAAGTAACTAGCCATAAAAACTCCAGTTTCACATTCATCTGAAGTGTACTCCTGCTCCTAGAGAAGATTTATTTATTTTTTTTGGTTTTTGGGTCACATAAGGCGGCGCTCATGGGTTATCTCTTTCTCTGCGCTCAGAAATTGCTCCTGGGATGCCAGGAATTGAACCCGGGTTCGTTCCCGAGTTGGCTGTGTGCAAGGCAAACACCATACCGCTGTGCTATCTATCCTAAAGATGATTTTTATTATTTTGGTATTGGGTTTTGGCCACTTACTTTGGAATACTCCTGGCTCTGTGCTCAAGTAGTGTTCCTCAGAGGGCTGGATGTGGACCCAGGGATCAGAACTGCATTAGCCACTTGCAAGTGGCAATGCCTTATCCCAGCCTCTCTCTTAATGTTTTTTCATCCCTTATTCTAGAGCATTTATTATTGTCTCCAAGAGGTCAGCCCTCAGGAGGGTTAGTCTTCCCTGCAAGGATTTTCAGAAAAATTTACTTTTGTCCATGGTTCCACATGAGTTTGGGTGGCAGGAGAAAGAAGAGATAGGCTAGGTTGGGGGGAGGGGGCACACAGGAGATGGGTGAAAGATAGCTTGGCAAAGAGTGAGGTACACCCACAATATAGATTCTCTTACTGCAGTTCCTTAGTAACCCTTGACTAATATAGGCTGAATGACTTCGGTCCTGACATTCCCACATTTTCAACCTTCTTTTTTTGTTGTTTCTTATTTGTTTGTTTGTTTGTTTGTTTTTTGGGTCACACCAGGCACGCTCAGGGGTTACTCCTGGCTCCACGCTCAGAAATCGCTCCTGGCAGGCTCAGGGGACCAGATGGGATGCCGGGATTCGAACCAATGACCCTTCTGCATGAAAAGCAAATGCCTTACCTCCATGGATAGGGCTGGTGGGGCTAATGACAAAAGAATACACTACCCTTTAGTGAAAATGACTTAAGGCTAGGAGATCCTGAAAAATCAGTACTAAAGGATTTTGTGAGGTCTCACTCGCTTCTACTTGACCCCAGAGACGTTTATTTAATCCTTTTCTTGGATTAATTTTATTCAATTTTATTTCCAAAATGATTGGGACTGCTATTTCCCCTCTAGAGAGGTGTTCGCTTTTGAACACCCACTTATCTTTTCTCTCACATCTCTATAAAATTTCTTTCACTAAAAAGAAATTTGCTTTGACTGGAGGAGGTGTTTGCCTTGCATGTGACCAACCCAGGTTTGGTGTCTGTCATCCCATGTGATTTTCTAAGGTCACCAAGAGTATAATCCCTGAGCACTGCTGGGTGTGATCACAAAGAAAATAAAATTTTTAACTGACATTTTGGTATTTGTTTGGTTTTGTATGTGTGTGTTGGGGGGGGGGGAGTTCTGGTGCTCAGGGCTTACTCCTGGCTCTGTACTCAGATACTACTCCTAGGAACTCGGGGGACTGACTATATGGGATGCCATGGACTAAACTTTGGTCTACTGTGCAAAGCAAAACCCTACCCAATGTACTATCAGGCCAGCCCCTAATTTTCTTTACTGAAAAATAAACAAAACAATGAACACTGGAGAGAGAGATAGAGAGAGACCAGGATGCTGGAGTTACATATGTTCCATGTAGGAAGTCCACTAGTCCCTGAACCTTGAGCCACCTTTGAGCCATTTTACCATGTCACCAAACATAGGACACTACCACCAACACAAAAATAAAATGTTTAGGCAAATTCTGTTGTTTCATTTGTTTTGGAGAGTGGCCTTAGATAATGGCATGTTTATAATGATAAACTGTTTCTATTCAGTTTTCAGAGTGATCTTTGAATTTACGATACTGTTTTTTTCTCACTTCCTTCCCTCTAAACATTTTATATAAATGCATATGTACTGCATATATAACATGCAAGCTTTTCCTTTCCTTTAAATTTCTTCTCGTTTTGAAGGAGCCCCAAGCCTCTCCATTAAAACAAACCCACTAGATCTGTTTGGTGTGTGTCTGTCTTGTCATTGACTCACTTTTAAGTTTCTAGCTGAATATAACAATTGTTTTCAGGCCTTTGTGGAAACTTTCCTTTTACCTTGCCTGGGGTCTGTTTCTAATCTGATTCAGTGTTATGCTGCGGATGGAAGTGGAAGCTGTCGACACTTTTAGAGAATGATATGTTTTGATCCCTTGAGACCTAAAACTATCTCCCAAAAAATGTATCTGCCTCCTGGTTTATAATGAATATGACATCAGTAATTATCAGAAAACACTTTATTTTTAGCTTTTACTTTATGTTTCTAAAATGTAAAGACTCATTCTTCCCTCTGAATTCTCCTTTCATATGTTGAAATGTTTTATCTGAGGTTTGCTGGGGGGGGGGGGATTGTTTGTTTTGTTTTTGGGTCACACCCAGCAGCGAATTCGAACCACCATCCTGCATGCTAGGCAAATGCTTTACCTCCATGGTATCTCTCCTACCCCTGAAATGTTTAATCTGAAGTCATTTTCTTTTTGTGTGACAAAAACACTTCATGGATAGCAAGGCTCTTTTTGGGTAGGGGGGCATACCTGGCAGTGTTCAGGGGTTATTCCTGGCTTTGTGCTCAGGAACCACTTCTGTCAGGCTTGGGATACTGTGGGATGCTAGAGATTGACCCCAGGTTGGCCATGTGCAAGACAAACACCCTATGTGCTGTACTATTGCTCATGCTCACAAGGTTCTTATTATGGAATCTTTTATACCAAGTGTTCATAGCAACAATAAACATAGAAACAATACAGTGTTCATCCAGTGGTGAGAGATTTTTTAAGTTTGGTATCTGTACAATGAAATACTATTCAGCAACAAAAATGATTTAAATGCTGTTACAGCTTTTCCACGGATAAACCTTGAAAGCATAATTCTGGGTGAGTAAATAGACAAATCCACAAAGACTAAAAGTAGATTGATTGGAGGTACATAAAGAGAAGATGAAGACTGGTTGCAGATAAAACTGAGTTTTGAGAGTGATGAAAATTCTCATAAAATGTATGATGATAACAGATGTACCACTCACTGTCTATACTGAAAAGTACTGGATTATTCACAAAATCGAATTTTATGGTAAATATATTTTATAAAGCTGTTATTAAATGTATCTAATAGGATATACTAGATATACCAGGGTATATATGATATGATATGCTCTTTTGAAATAAAAGCACTGTGGTCTGGAGAGATCCCTCAGTGATCTGACCATATTTTGCATGTGAGAGGCAAAGGATTTGGCCCCATCACCATATGGTCACAGTGCTTGAAGTATCTCTAATGCAGTTTGGGCACTATCAGGTGTCGCTGAATACCAAAAAATATGATTACACTTTCACATAAACAATGTAAATATATAGACTCTTAAAGGTCACAAGTAGATTTTGATGTTCGGTCACTTAGCTAGAAGTGACTTGAACATTTTTAAATGCAAGTTCTTAGCATCAGCCATCTGTCCCTATCCCTGTTGGACTATATTATGACTGGGAATCTTTTGAGTGCAGAGTGTGTAAGAACAGGTAAGCAAAGTTGAAGCAACAAGGCCAATTTCTAGAAACAGTCATATATATAGCAGCAGTCATGGGGAAGAGAAAACTGAATTCTTGGGAGTAAGGGAAGAGCATACACTTGGTGGTATTTAAAAAATGTGCACTATAATTCAATAATATCGAATTATTGAAGTGTCTGACATCTTAGAAATCATGTTGTTTCTTCCTTAAGAAAATAAGAGTGACGTTACTAGTCCCTTTTGTCACAGGGACAGATCAGTTTCCTCCACCACTCCTTACTATTTTAGATAAAAATCCAACACTCTGAAGGTTGGGTGGATGGGGAGAAATGACCCCCAAATTTTTAAGTTTCTTTAAGCCAAACTTCGTGGTGTTCAGGGTTTAGTCCTGGCTTTGCATTCAGTTTTCTCTGGGGGTGGGGGTTTGGGACCACGTGGAATGCTGGGGATCAAACCCAGATCAGCCACTTGCAAGGTGAGGGTCCTACCCCTGTACTAACTCTCCAGCCCTATCTCAAGTAATTTTAGAATACAGAAACGGGCTTCTAGCCTAAAGATGGCCAACATATGTAAGCAAATACTGAACTAGAGTCACAAGTAAGGAGGATATTTCCATTTGGAATTGGGGCTATACTCGGCTGTGTTCAGGGGTCATTCCCAGTGGGGTCATTCCCAGTTTTTGAAGACCCTGTGACACAGGCTAATCCCAGGCCCCCAGCATGCAGGACATGGCCATTGAACTTCTCTCTCCAGTGCCCCTGGGTTTGTTTTCGATAGTGAACAATGTTGTTTAACAATTCTGAAACTACTTAGCATGCATTCCTGCGCTGAGTAAATAAATGATGTTTACTGGGACTCGGAAGAAATTACAAATATGGACAAGGAAAGCTAGAATTAACCCAGTGGTGGTTGAATAGTGTAGGAATTATTGGTAAAAAGTTGTGTTTAAGTTTTGCCCTTATTTTGCTGTCTCTGTTGTGGGGTACATTGTGCTGTGTTAAGGATGGAATCCAGGGCCTCACATCTGGCAAGGCATGTATGTGCCTTAGTCTTTGAACCACACTCCCAACCCTTTATTTTTTTTCTAATTTATTTTTAAATTGTTTGTGATGGTAATGACCCCTCCTGGCTCCGTGCTCAAGGATCACTCCTGTTTGTGCTTAAGGGATCGTATTGATGCCATGTATTGAACCAGAGTCACTGTGCAGCCATGTGCAAGGCAAGCCCTTGACCACTGCACTATCTCTCTGGCTCTGCTCTCTAAACCCTCCCCCCTTTTTGTCTTTGATCTTTTTGATATAAAATGTTGGCATAGGGTGTCCACACCTGACCATGCTCAGGGTTTTCTCCTGGCTCACCATTCAAGAATTAGTCCAGGCAAGCTCGAAGGACCATGTGGGTTGCTACGGATTGAACCTGAGTAGGCAGTGTGCAAATCATGTGCCCTACCTACTCTGTTACTGTTCTGGCCATCCCCTCATTTTTTTGTTTTGTTTTTTTTTTTTTGGGGGGGGGGTCACACTCGGCAGTGCTCAGGGATTACTCCTGGCTCCAAGCTCAGAAATCGTAGGCTTGGGAGACTTTATGGGACACCGGGATTCAAACCAATGACCGTCTGCATGAAAGGCAAACACCTTACCTCCATGCTATCTCTCTGGCCCCTCATTTTTTAATATCTATAAATACATGTTGAGAAATTGTGGTTAAGAAGATATGTGTGTATACAATTTTGGGAAATTTTGAGCACCAAACTGAATATAAAACATTCTAAAATAAATGGAATTAGTGCGAATGTGTGAATGAATTAAAACGTTAATAAATAGTCCCAAAAGGTATGATTTTTGCTGAGAGTTGGAAACTAGTAAATACAGAAAGGATGATGGAAGTTAGTTGGAAGTATCACTATGCGAATGTAAGAATCATCAGTTGATTCTTGAAAGGGGTTGAAAGTTGGAAAAACAAGGGAGCATTCTGCTAAGTCTTAGAATTTGAGGATATTTAAAAAACCAAAAATCTCACCAGATGCATAGCTGTGTGAGGGCTGTGTGCCAGGAGATCCCTTGGTTCTGCAGAGACTGTAGAATCTTCAGTGGAATTCCCTTCTTCCCATTTATTCTCTATTTTTTAATTTTTTTAAATATGTATCTGATCTTATCCATAACTTCGTGCACACACATCAAATACTGCAGCGTTAAGCAGTACAGAAAATGTACTCCCTACCACTATTAACAGGTTGTCACATTTTGTGCTTACACTGACTGATAGTTCTTTTTCTGTTTCTTTTCCACTCAACACCCTTCCAGACTATGTAAAAAGTATTTATATTGCTTCCATTGTCTTGAAAACTAGTCAGGTACCAAAGCATTCTAGATCTTCTTTTAGAATTGACTGATGGACTCGCAGGCCTCAGGGAGGCAGCTCTGAAGCCTTGATGAGAAATTTGGACTTTTCTCTAGTAGCAGAGGAATCCGTCATGATGACCCAGTATTCCACATTTTCTCCTCTTCTTGGCTTTTCACCTTTTCACACGTGCTGTCTGGCATCAGTCTGCAGAGCAGCAGTTGGAAACTGCTCCCCTAACTTTAAGCCTATAGAAGAATAAGTACTTGTGGGGAAGATTCTGTCACTATCTGTTATCATGGAAATTGGAATCCAGACATTGTGGCCTTCCTGAATGTGCATGTCTCAGAGAAGCAGCAGCAGATCAGCCTTTCCCAGCTGACTTCTTTTTCTAGAACTGTGCTAATTGTTTCACATTTGGTTTGCATTGTGATGTTCAACTACCCTAACACTAGTCATGGGGTTTAAAGTCCTGCATTGAGTTACTCTTGTACTCCATCACCAGCACTGTCTGATTGGTAAAATCTACAGGGACCAGAGCAAAGCAGCCAGGGATGTTTGCCCGGGTTCAATCCCTGGCATCCCATGTGGTTCCCTGAGCTTGCCAGGTTTGAATAAAAGGTCTGTGTTCTTATCCATCCACCTTCCTGCTAAAGATGTTTTCTTGGGCATTTTAACATCATTATCACATCTAATTAAACAGATCCCAAATAGCTCCTTAAACACTCTGTTCATCTTTTTATATTTTCTTTAGTCAAAACTGTTTTAGATAAGCATAAGCTTCTAAAGAAATTTTAATCACTTTAGTCCTTTTGTCGTTTTCAGTGGCCAAGATTTTGACTAATGCTACCCTTCCTGATGTGGAAGGACAGTAGTCCAGTCCCAGTGACTTTACTAAAGAACAGTTGGAAGAATGTGCCTCAGAATAATCTCAGATGCTCAGATGCTCCCAAGTTGATCATTTGTAGGCACTAAATTACTTAAGCACCAGCTAGTGCCTATGAAACCAGGATCAGATAATAGCCAGAGAAACCTGGATTTCCGCCTTGGCCTTTTGACTTTTTGTGGCCCATTCAATCAATAGCGTCTCTGTTTTGTCTCCAAGAGAGCCTCTTAAGCAGCTAGAATTTATTTGCAGTACCTCTGGATTCCTAAAAAATTTGGTTTTTCTAACTTCAGTTTTCCGTTACCATTCCGTCATATTTTATTATATTCTAGCTCTTCTTTTACAAAAATTGTGGGCTTTTATATAGTTTGTAGACTGATAAAAAGGACAGTTGAAAATGTCGTAACGTTCTAGGAATCCCAATTCAATTTAGATAGTAAACAAACATTTGCATTGAGATTACTAATAGAATTTAGAAAACTACCCCTTACAATTTGCAAGTAGTTCTTCAACTTAACTTAGGTTTAATTGAAAGATTAAAAACAGAATTTCAAAAAAAAATTCCCGCAATAGTCTTAAAAGGCCAACTTTGTGTGTAAGTGGCATTTCCTCACCAACTTGTGTAGGCAGATGAAAAGGCCGTCAGGAGATACAACAGGTAGTGTCACCTTGCTCTCCACATCCCATATAGTTTCTGAGCACCACCATATGCGGCCCCAAAACAAACCCCATAACAGTTAAACATTCCCCCCCCCAAAAAAAAAAAAGTTGAAAAAACACTAGTTTAGAACATTTCAGTATATAAATGCAGTAGGTGCATTTTCTTTAGGTATTCCTGATTACTCTGTAGCTTTTCATAAAGAATTACAGGACTTGTTGCAGATAGTATGCACCTGATGTGAGTTCCATCCCTGGCACCTCCGTATGGTCCCCCAGCACCACCAGGAGTGTTTGTTTGTTTGTTTTTTTGGGTCACACTCAGGTGCAATCGGGTTACTCCTGGCTCTATGCTCAGAAGTCGCTCCTGGCAGGCTTGAAGAAACCATGGGATGTCGGGATTCGAATCACTGTTCTTAAGCGTGCAAGGCAAACACCCTACCTCCATACTATGTCTCCAGCCCCCAGGAGTGATTTTTGTTTGCAGAACCAGGAGTAATCCCTGAACACTGCTGGTTGTGGTCCAATACCTTAAACACTAGAACTTAAATGATCACATACATCACACAAAAGTTGTTGTGGTGTTGTTTTTAACCCAACTTACGGGTTAAATACCCCAGAGAAAAGGTAGAGCAGGATTTGGGACTATTGGAAAAGAGGAGAAAGACTGAGTTTGAGTTGACGAACAATTTAGAAAGGATACTATGAGGTATTTTGGGGAATTATGACTCAGGAAAAGCTTTTAGCAATAATGCTTTTGTTGTCTTGCTACGGGTGTGTGGGGTGTTACTGTTGTTGAAGGGGTTTTCAAACACCATGGCTCAGGAACTGGAAGGCCTGTGGTGCTGCTCAGGCCCTGCTGTGTTGGGGAGGCACCACACTATTAATGTTTGTGGGCCATTAGGACCACCATGAATGGTGTGCTTGGAGTAGAAATGTAGGTATGTACCTACATTCTGAACGTATAGCCAAGAGTAACCCCTGAGCGCCATAAGGTATGTGGCCCAAAAAGCAAAACAAAAAAGAAGTGTATAGTTCTGATCTGTCCTGTAATAATCCAGTCTGTCTACCAAGGATGCACATCTACCAACAGGAATTTTGTCTCCCAGCATTTGCCCCGGGGAAAGGGACAGTCCTCAACTGACCATATTGGAATCTCCATTGGTTTCACAGGTGTCTCAGGCCGCCTTGAAGACATAGACATTTTGTAGGTAACTGTCCTGGAATTGACTTCATGCTGGTGTTCGACAATTGTTCTTTTAGTCATCTTGTAAATGAGATGATACCATTTGCCTTTGGAAGAGAGGAGGTTTTGCATATTCTAAGAGTTCTCTTGTGTTAATAGGCAGAAAATGGAAAAAATTGATTTTGAAAAGCAGATTTCCCCCTTTTTCCAGGCAGTGATCTGATCTTGTGAAGTTAGTCAGCATGGCCTCACTTCATTAGGTTAATTAAAACCACAAGGTAGAAAGCCTGGTGTGGCTCAAGTTATCAAGCACGCGCTGAGGATATGCGGAATCTTGGTTTCTTTCTCTCCTCAGTTCTGAAGGATCCCCTGAGCACTGCCTACTTGAGGCCCCCTGAACTATTAAGAAAGCAATCATGCTTTGTACTTTTTCTTATCTGCCTTCTACTTTTTTTTCTCCTCTGCCGCTTTTTCCCTTAATATGTTTTCCTATCCCTGCTCCTTTTTAACAGTAGTAAAAACTTTTGGCTTGACTAAGCCCTATGGATAGAAACTAGCCGAGGAGGATATTGATTTCCAAATATGGTCCTACTGCTAAAGATGTTAGTGGAATGTGGCTTGTATTCTAAGCCTCAAATAAGCTGCCAAACAAATTAGGTCATTTCAACTTCATAACTTTTTTTTTTTTAAATAAGGAGATGGAGCTTTGATTTGGAACATGATGGTTGTGGTGTTTCAGCTCCAGCAGAAGAGGGGAACAAGGGTGTAGGAGACTGGGTTGAGTGTGTTTGGGGATCTCAGAATCCCCCATCTCCCACAAAATGACTCAAATTGTGTAATGTAATCGGCAAGCACACCTGTGGTCCCCAGGTGAGCAGTCTCATTTATTGTCAGAGGCGCAAAGGTTCCAGAAGACCACAGACACTACATTCAGGATGTTTTTGGTCTCGGCCCTTGTCATGTTGCCATGTTCTCTCTGTCAGGTCTGAGAAAGCTGCTGCCTTTCAAGGCCTACAATGGTCAGGTGTAGTGTGCAGAGAGGACACCTTCAAGGTGATGGCATGGTGTTAATGTGCATGCCTGGAGCGAGCTGGAGAGACAAATCCTTCCACAGAATACCTTGAAGTGACAGGCCAGGGCAGCACTTTTTCTTTTTTTTTTTTTTTTTTTTACAGTTGCCAACCATGCCCACAGCTCTTCATGGCCATATTTGGAAATTCTGCTGTGATATTAGCGTAAATAGAATGAAATATTCTTAAGTAGAAGCGGATGGAAGCAGAGACTGCTGCAGAATGCTGCTTTGTTCTTTTTCCTCCTTTATGTTATTTTGGCAAATGACTATAGAGCCTTTTTTGAATTTAAAACAAAATTTGCAACCATGAGAGGCAGAGTTCCTTTTTAGCATTGCCTATACCAGCACTTTTTCCCCCACTCTCTTAGTTTGCCATCTTTGATCACTTCTCAAAAAATGGAGAAATCACACTCAACACATTCTACCATCTCCCAGGCAGGTGTGGGTCATGGTTCATTAGCTTTTGCGAGACCTCCCATAGTACCTCACTCTCTTTCCTTAGCCTTTCCTTCTCTCTCCATCTAGTTCCTTCCATGGCCCTTTGGAGCTGAGCCTGTAAAGTTCCTCCTGGTCGAGGAGCCAGACGGGTTCACTCATTTTTTGTGGAAATTGCTCTTGGTTTTCTTTAGGCTGTTTTTTGAAAAAGAAGAAAGCTGTGGGGTGGCCCACAGGTGTCCTGAATAAAATAAAGCACGTCTGTTCTTTGGCTATTCACTTGAGCAGACCACGCCCTCACGGCTCCTTTCCAGAATATGCTACAGAACTAAGCACAGGCCCTGGATCTGTTTTGGTTATACATTGTGCAGTAGATTGAGATCTGACTATAGCATTCGACACATTATGGGATTGTTCATGGTGCTTTGAAAGGGGCATTCTGAATGGGAGTCTTTCAGTGTAGACTTTCTCTAACCTCGTATCTTACAATGTCTCAAGTTCATTGATTATATTTTATTTTGGACAGATTGCAGCCAAGAGTAATTGAAATTACTCTCAAGTACAAACTTTATGCATGTACTGATAAACCATAATGAAAATGTAGGCACATTCAGAATTCATGTAAATTATACTACTTGGAATTATATAGTCCTTATTTTATTAAAGACTTTTCTTGGGCGGGACCAAACCATGCTTGGGGAACGTCTGGTGCTGGGGATCAAACCTGGGCCTCCCATATTCAAAAGCACATGCCCTGGCCGTTTGAGTCATCTCGCTGACCCCTTAGATCTTTTTTTTTTTTTTACAGTTGCTTTATTAGAAGTTAGTATCATAAGTATATCACATATTTTTATATATACAGATATATTGAATGCATACAATTTGTGAGAATAATAGAGCATGGACATGAGATCATTTGGGATCAAATCTAGTCATTAGACCCCTTAGATCTTAAAATTGGTTCCTGTCTTGATATTTTGGCAATCTATGTAGCACAAACTGAGAGGGATATAGTCTTTCCTGCTTCCATAAGCGACAACAATAAGGCATTAAAAACTGTTCTTGGTGTCAGAACTGAGGCCACTCATTCAGTTCAGGCTTTTGCAGAAGTTAAAGAGATTTTTTCTCTATAGCGCAGGGCAGAACTAACTCTTTCGTCCAAGTTAGTCATCTTTGGTCTGAGTGTTTGACTATGCTAAAGATTGACTGGTTCACATTTAAATTTGAAATCAGGCTGGAGAGATAGCACAGCGGGAGGGCTTTTGCTTTGCATGCAGCCATTCTGGGATTTACCCAGGTTCTATTTCCGCCATCCCACATGGTTTCCCCACCTGCCAGGAGTGATTTCTGAGTGATTCTAGGAGTAATCCCTGAAGGCCCCTGAATGTGGCCCAAAAACAAAACAAAACAAACATCAAACCTGAGCATTTTTGTCTTAGAAGAAGAGAGTGCGTTTAGAAAAGTTGCAGCTACCATTTTTAATGAAGTAAGCAACATGTGCCCCCCCTCACCCCCCCCCTCAACCAGTTACTTGTGAGCTCTGCTGACCTCTTTTCCTGACAACCAGGGTTAGTGGTGTGTGTACTGTCACCATTCCCGTTTGGCACTCAGGAAATGAAAACATCTTTCATTTGTTCTTTATCTCCAAAGGGCATCCGCTTCGATCCTGAAATTCCGCAAACGCTACGACTAGAGTTTGCTAAAGCAAACACGAAGATGGCCAAGAACAAACTAGTAGGGACACCAAACCCCAGTACTCCTCTGCCCAACACTGTACCTCAGTTCATTGCCAGAGAGCCATGTAAGTTGATCTACTTTTCATTTTGGAACAAAATACTATTTGCTGTTTGTGAGGTGATGCTACAGACATCCAGCTGGCTGTCATGTTCCATTTCCATGAAAAGGCTGCTGCTTCTTACCATCCTAGTCCCAAATGAAACAATCTTGCTTGTAATTAGTTCAGCTTGTTCATAACCCTAACTGCAAAATAGCAGATTTTCTTAATGTGGTCTTGACCTCATTATGAGTTATGTCCTATTTGGGATATAAATGCTTCTTTATTTCCCCACCGTTGGCTATAAGAACTAGGTCTTCTTTGGGGCCGGAGTAGTACTTCGAGAAGGTGAGTAGGGCACTTTGTAAAGCGGTTGATCTGGGTTTGATCTCTAGCATCCATATGGTCTTTGGAGCCCACTAGGAGTGGCACTGAGCACAGTCAGGAGGAAGCCTTGCACACAGCCAGAAGATTTCCTCCCGACTATCTGTGGCTCCCTGGCGTCCTATATGGTCCCCCAAGCCAGGAGCGATTTCTGAGCGCATAGCCAGGAGTAACCCCTGAGCGTCACCGGATGTGCCTCCCACCCCCCAAAAAAAGAAGTGAGTCTTCATAAATCTCTTACTCCGCTTCTTAAATATCTATCTGTGGCGTTGGAAAAATAGAATATTAAAATTGAAACAGATTCTAAGAAATCTATTTTTGAGACAATTTGGCCATAAATCTAGAGGGAGAAAGCAAACAATTTCTGTATGGGAACAATCTGTTATAAATAATACAAGAGTCAGCAAATACCAGCTAAGCTTTACAGAAATTTGGGGCTTCCTGCTTTAAATTAATTTGATAAGGACTCTAGTCACCTTCCTATGTACATCTTTGCTGTCCCCTCCAATTCCTCATTGAACTTACTACCTACGAGTCAGACTCCACTTTCTGCCTTTGGTGGAAAAGTGCCTTGGCTTCTTTCTCATGCTCTGGTGGAAGCAGGGGACAGGACGCTACATTTCCTGTTCCTTGCAAGGCCACAGGTTCATTGCGTGGCTGGTCATTCAGTCCATTCCAAGTGATCTGCTGTTATATTTGTATCTTGTCATTTGTGACTGTCTTTCCAAGTCACGATCTTCGCCAACTTTCTGCTTTTCCTGCCAGTCAGCTGTTCTTAGTGAAAGGCGTCCAGGTTCCTTCCTTATGCCATTTCACATGTGAGTTACGATCTTGCAGAAGTTAGAGTTGTTTGGTTACTTCCTCATAGAAAAGCTGGCGTTTCTTAGTGAAAACTAATAATAATGAGTCCTTGACCATGGCAATAGTATACAGAAAGAAAGTTAAGGCTTACCTTGCGCACATCACTACTGCTTTGATCCTTGGCATAGCCTAAGCAAACATCCAGGTAGTAGCCCCTGAGCACCACCAGTAAGATCCTTATATTCCCATGATCCCCAAGTAAGAGTTGGCTCACTACCCTGGATTCCAAAATAAATTTTTCTTATTTTATTTTATTTTTCTGATAAATATATATCAAATATATATATTTGGTTTTTGAGCCACACCCAGCAGCACTCAGGGATTACTCCTGGCTCTCTGCTCAGAAATTGCTCCTGGCAGGCTGAGGGAACCATATGGGATGCTGGGATTTGAACTGGATTATTATAATTTATAATTTAAGGGGAAAAACTACTTTGTTTTTCTATGTCATAGGAGCATTTGAAACATTTATTGGAAAGAAATCTAAACAGACGTTTCATATACTGCAGTTGAGAATGTGTCAGGACATTAGGATAGTTTGTTTGTTTGGGGGCCACTCCTGCTTCTGCTCAGAAATTACTTCTTGCGGGGCTGGAGAGATAGCATGGAGGTAAGGCGTTTGCCTTTCATGCAAGAGGTCATCGGTTCGAATCCCAGCGTCCCATATGGTCCCCCGTGCCTGCCAGGAGCAATTTCTGAGCATGGAGCCAGGAGTAACCCCTGAGCACTGCCGGGTGTGACCCAAAAAAAAAACCACAAAAAAAAAAAAAAAAAAAAGAAATTACTTCTTGCAAGGCTTGCTGGATGCTGGAGGATTGAACCAGGTTGGCTGTGTGAAAGGCAAGCACCCTATCTGCTGTGCTATTGCTCTGGCCTTTAGGACATTAGAACAGTTTCTTACAGCATCTAAGCAAGCACCCTACACATGATGTATATTTACTGAATATTATAGAGATGCACAGATGAATGGAGATTTGAATTTGGCTCTTTACAGAATGACTCCATTGGTGTGATTTATTTTTGTCTGGAAATGTCTTCTCTTGATCAGGCTTAAGATTAGAGTGTTTGGGAGGATACCTTGATCTACAAAAGATAACCTAAAGTAACTCTGCTTTTCTCATGAGCTTGTATGCCTTAGGTCTCTCGACATTTTGGAAAGATGAATTCAACTTGGAAGCATCATGCTGGGAATCTCTTACAAGTTTTTGTTAGTTTCAGTGTGACAGATGAATAAACTAGACTTCGCAAAGTCCAAGAGAGGAGAGCTTAGGGTACTTACAGCCTGAGCCGGTTCTATCCACCTCCCTTTCATGTGTCCTCAGCAGCGCAGATAGTTTCCATGACAGGCTCAAAAGTTGCCTTACTGATTGTGGCAAAACAAACTTGAAGTTAAAAAAAAAAAAATCAAACAGCCCTGTATCCTTGAGAAAAGAAAACTTAGCATATGTTTCTTAAAATAGTTCCTGCTTACGACACAGGGGCCTCATAGCAGAAATAATACTGTGACTCAGATGAAGGTTATCGGCCACTGTCTTTCCCGTAGGGAATTATGAATGTCCCCGACTGTCCACACACAAAAGCGACACTTTCCCGAAACACAGTGCATACACAGACAGCCTGCTGGCCCATTCCATTCCTTCTTGCCTGTAGTTGGTACCAAGAAGGTCTAAATTAACCCCTGGTTGGGAATATACTGACAGAATCTGAGAATTTGTAGGTAGAAATGGCACTGTAGACCCCAGTTGTAAGAGCAACATGTTTACAAGTGCTTTGATCTTTGATGCTGGTGCTGATGCTCTTATATGGTACTGGCTGAAGAGTACTTGTTGTGGGCCAGAGAGATAGCATGGAGGTAAGGCATTTGCCTTGCATGCAGAAGGACGGTGGTTCGAAACCTGGCACCCCATACGGTCCCATGAGCCTGCCAGGAGCAATTTCTGAGCGTAGAGCCAGGAGTAACCTCTGAGTACTGCTGGTTATGACCCAAAAAACAAAAAACAAACAAACAAAAAAAAACACACACAACAAACCAAGAGTACCTGTTGTAAGACACTGTAGGAACTGTTTGAGATGAATTGATTATGCAACAGTTATGTATTCTCTCTCTCTCTTTTTATTTTTGTATTCTCATTTTTTAAATGCCTGTTGAGCTTCACTGAGTATCCAATATACTGTTAGGCACTGAAAAAAGGTGTCTGTGGTTCACACCTTTAGATAAAACAGCAGTCAGGCCTCAGAGACTGCCAGTGGTCACATTTGACAGGCACGTTGGTCCCAAGAAAATGATGGAACAGAACTTCTCTTACAACTCTAGGTTGCCCCAAATCCAACTGCTTGACTGACTGGACACCTGTTCTCTGTTTGCCAAGCATAGAATGAGAAGACCAGGCAGGTGCAGTTTCTGAAGGGAAATTGAGGACATGCTCCCTGGAGTCTTGACCTAGACCTGAGAGTGTTGAGGAGGGCTCTTGTTTTGCCAGTTACTGTCAAGCTTTGTTTGACCTTAAAATAGGAGATTCCTATTTCTTCCCCTCTAAAAAGATTATTCCTGGGGCCGGGAAGGTGGCGCTAGAGGTAAGGTGTCTAGCGCTAGCGTAGGACGGACCTCGGTTCGATCCCCCAGCGTCCCATATGGTCCCCCCAAGCCAGGGGTGATTTCTGAGCGCCTAGCCAGGAGTAACCCCTGAGCACCAGGAATGCTTTCTGAGTGGAAAGACAGAAGTAACCCCTGAACATCTATCTATAGGTGTGAACCAAAAAATTAAAAAAAAAAAAAAAAAGTAGGTGCTGATTTTTCCGACTTGTTGGCTTTGTTGACTGTCAAAGCTAATTAGGAAAAGAGGAATGTAGGAGTCTCAGGAAGAATAACTTCCCTGATTTCTTGAAAATTGTTGGCAACTGCTTCTCTTACTTTTCTTTATGCAGTAATGGAGGACATATGAGAAGAAAAAGTGAGACATGTAGATAAATATAATACAAAAAATCCAACATAGTAATATAGGAAAATAGTTTTTTGGGTGAGACGTACAGCTTGGAGATGAAAGAGGCAAAGTACTGTCTTTAGTTTCGATTTCCATCTTTAAGGGGGTGATCCTGTGCTTCCCAGTTTCTGCAAGGCATTTTGTAGTTAATTCTTGCCTTTGTCTGTCAGTTGTGTTTCTTTACAGTTGGAGGCCCAGGAACTTCCCAGAGCATTCTTAGCCACCAAGCATTAGCATTAGAATTGTGTTCCTTGCAAAATTCATAGGTTCCAGCCCCAGTTGCTTCTAAATGTGACCATGTTAGGAGATAAATTCACAAGAGAGATGATTAGATTAAAAGGAGACTATTCCAGTGGCCTGAATCCAATATGACTGGTCCGCACAGAAAGAAAAACATTCCAGGGATGTGCTTGGAATAGAAATTAGGCCTTGTAAGACACAGCCTGAAGGCCACCACCTGTAGGTCAGGAACGTGCCTTAGGAAAAGCCAAACCCACAGTCTTGAATTTGTTGCCTCTGGAACAGAAAGAAAATGCATTCCCGTTGTTTAGCCTTCTTGCCACATGTATTCATCCTTTTTAATATTCTTTCTGGTAATCCCAACTCCTGTGGCTTGGTCCCCTAATCTGATGCCCTGACCCATGAGGATATTCTGGGGTCCCCCAATTGAAAAGTGCTAACTTATACCAACACACTGGGGTTGGCTAGGGCAGCCTGAGCACGCTTAATCATTTTGATGTGATTTAAATTCATTTATCTTATTTATTTATTTTGATTTTTTGGGCCACACCCGTTTGATGCTCAGGGGTTACTCCTGGCCAAGTGCTCAGAAATTGCCCCTGGCTTGGGGGGGTCCATATGGGACACTGGGGGATCGAACAGCCGTCCTTCCTTGGCTAGCGCTTGCAAGGCAGACACCTTACCTCTAGCGCCACCTCACCGGCCCCTAAATTCATTTATCCTTTTAACTGTGCTCTGAACCCAAGTCTTCTCACCTGTAAAAAGGCAGTAACAGTGATCTCGATTCATGCTGTTGTGAAGATTCAACGGACCCTTTACTATTTTTTGGCCCACACCTGACTATGCTCAGGAGCTATTCCTGGTTCAGAGCTGGGATTCTCAGGAGACCATGCAGTGCTTAGGACAGAATCTGGGCCTCCTGCAATCCATTGACCACTCTCAAAGGCCCCAAAGGAAAGCTGTCATCAGGGCAAATTCTCCAAGTAAGCCTTTTTTATTTTTCATCTTTTGCAAGACAAGTCCTCTGCAAGTTCTCTGCTACTCTACTTGCCACAGATTTCTTCTTGTGCTTTATCTTTTGGTCACAGCCGTCCAACCCTATGAGTTTATTGGGATGTAATTCAGAGAGCTTTTCAACAAGCATGTTGCAGTGTTGTGATTAGCATAGAATAAAAATGCATGTGCAAAAGTGTTATGAGGTAAGTTTTGCAAAAAATACAGGAGTTTGATAGAATAAATACCCCATATCTCTTCATCCCATTTGCAGCAAACTGACTGTTTTAGTGCTCATTAAGATGGGGACCACCTGCCTTACCATCAGAACCTTTCTCAGACAACAGATTTTACCTTTAAAAACAATTCAGTTTTTAAAACTGCTATTGGACACTTTAAATTTTTTCTGCAATTCAGATTTCTAGAGTCTAACCTACAGACTCGTTGCTATGGGTTGCCCAGCAGAGGATAATTGCTGCGTTTCTTTTAAAACATTTTCCACTTTAATTGTTGCAGTAAAGACAATGTGTTCATATTGGCTTTACCATACATGCTAAAAAACTTGCTGCTGATGCACTCAGGTTGGAGAGCAAAGTTCTCCTTCCCACTCACATTCTTCTGTCCCCACCCACATTCTCTGTAAAACTTTGTTTCATTGCATGAGTACTTTTTGTTTTTGTTTTGGCTGAGGATTGAACTCAGGAACTCAGAGCAAGCTGCAGGGCAGTCGTTGAGTTCCATTCCTGTCAGGCTCAGAGACTCCCTGCCTCTTCTGTCTAGTGAGGACACAGTCATTCTGTGAATGTTCATCCACTTCCCTGTCTTCCTGCCACTCCTCCAGTGTTTCCTGTTGATCTCATCTGTCTGGCAGGGAGTTCTGTTTCCTTTCTGAAAAGTCTGTCCTGCAACGTTAACCTTGAAAGCACTGCACAGACAAATGCCATATTGCATTTGGGTCTGCACGCTGTTGATAGGTAGGAAATTTCTTACCTTCACCCGGGAGAGTAGTGGAAGAGCTAGTGTGTAGCTCTTTGTTCACTGGGCCAGAGCAGGGGCTTGGATTTCCCAGGCAACAGGCTTATATGTACATACTAGTTGAGGATGCACCCCCCCCCCTTTCATCTCTCCTCTCTCCTCTCTCTCCCCTCTCTCCCTCCCTCCCCCCTTCCTTCCTTCCGACCTCTCCCTCCCCTTTGTTGGGTAGTACCAGGGATCAAATCCAGGTGTCTGTCTCTGTCTGTCTGTCTGTCTGTTTCCCCTCTCCCCCTCCCTCCCCTTCCTTCCTTCCGACCTCTCCCTCCTCCCCTTTGTTAGGTAGTATCAGGGATCAAATCCAGGTCTCTGTCTCTCTCTGTCTCTGTCTCTCTTCTCTCCCCCTCCCCTCCTTCCGACCTCTCCCTCCTCCCCTTTGTTGGGTAGTACCAGGGATCAAGTCCAGGTCTCCTTCACACATGTAAGACCTGACTAACTTGACCACTATGCCACTGCCCCAGCCCAGCTTGTGGTGTTACAAAGACTTGGCAGTTGGATATCTTCACACTGCTCTCTTCAAGGGAGTCATTCAGACACTCTGAAGTCATAAAGGGGCCTGTATGAGGCTTTTACGGGCCGAGCAGTGCCTCCTACCATGGGCCAGTCCTCTTACCCTCATCTCTATTGTCTTGGGATATTATTACCATAAGATCTTTTTTCTTCTTCATCTTCTTTTAATATCCTACAAACGCGTGCAATCATTCTATGTCTATGTGGTAGGAAGTTTGCCACAAAGAGCAGAGGAGTGAATGCAGTTAGGGCAGAGAAGAATGACAGTGATAGTTGGAAATGATTACTTTGGACAAGCAAGTACTGGGTGCTGAAAGGAGGTAAAATGGTATACATAATACCTTTCAGCAAACGAATGTCTGAAAAGGAAAAAAGGGAGAGAGAGGAAAAATGTCTGCTGACTAACTACAAAACTTAATACCTTTACAACAAAGTTCAGATAGTTGCACCATGAGATTAAATGGCCTATCAGGGCCAAATTAGTAGTAGGGATCTTTTGGCCCTGAGCTGTCTCCAGCTTCTAATCTAGGAGCAGGTGTTTTCTTTCAGGTATCTTGACACTGAGAGTTAGAGCAAGGGTGGGAGGCCCTTTCTTCACCACCTGATGTTTCAGGTGAGCCCAGCTGTTTCTGGCTGCAGTTTAGGCAGTTACTCGGATTAATCACAGGCTTTTTAACAGATGAAAAGAAAGAAAACACTTATTTTTTTAGTACACTTGACTCTTTGAACACCACCAAAGTTAGAGATGTTGGCCCCTGCATGCACCCAAATCTAAGTACCATTTGTTGTATATACTTTTAAGAGTAACAACCCCCCCCCCCCAAAAAAAAAAAAAACTAACTGCAAACAGCCTGTTTCTCACCAGTGTTGAAAGCGACTGGATCACCTAAATCTGGGGTTTGGTGGGGTGTTTTGTGGGGTTTTTGTTTTTGTTTTTGTTTTGGGTCACACCCAGCAGCACTCAGGAGTTACTCCTGGCAGGCTCGGGGGACCATATGGGATGCCGGGATTTGAACTAATGACCTTCTGCATGAAAGATAAAAGCCTTACCTCCATGCTATCTCTCCAACCCGTTTGGTTGTTTTTAATGTTATCATCCATTGTATTCTTTAAGGGAGTAAACTGGAGAAAATAAAATGTCTAAGAAAATACTACGTGGGGCCTTTGCCTTGCAAGTAGCTGACCCAAGGACCTAAGGTGGTTGGTTAGAATCCCAGCATCCCATATGGTCCTCGTGCCTGCCAGAAGCTATTTCTGAGCAGATAGCCAGGAGTAACCCCTGAGCACCGCTGGGTGTGGCCCAAAAAAACAAAACAGAACAAAAAATCTTGGGGCCAGCAAGGTGGCGCTAGAGGTAAGGTTGTCCGCCTTGCAAGCGCTAAACAAGGAAGGACCTCGGTTCTATCCCCCGGCGTCCCATATGGTCCCCCCAAGCCAGGGGCAATTTCTGAGCGCTTAGCCAGGACTAAACCCTGAGCATCAAGTGGGTGTGGCCAAAAAAAAAAATACTACTTGGATTCTTGTTAAACCACTTCTCATCATTGTCTTTCTGTTTTGTTGACACGAAGTTGGGGTGGTGAAGCCAGATGTGATTCATAGTTCTCTGCCTGTGTTCAAGGGTCAGCTGCATGCACTTCAACTACTGCTTCAACCAGTGCCAGTTTGTAAGAGTAGAAAGGTTGAATTCGCCACTGGTCTGCCGACTTGGTTATAAGCGCCAGATATACAGGACAAATGCTGTTTCTCGGGTAGTCAAAAGTAACTTAAAAGCTGTCTTATAGCTGCAAGAATTGTATAAAATACATTTTTTTTCTGATAGAAATACCTAGAGCTTGCGGAGCCGGCAAGGTGGTGCTAGAGGTAAGGTGTCTGCCTTGCAAGCACTAGCCAAGGAAAGATCGAGACCAAGGTTCAATACCCTGGCATCCCATGTGGTCCCCCAAGCCAGGGGCAATTTCTGAGTGCTTAGCCAGGAGTAACCCCTGAGCATCAAATGGGTGTTGCCCGAAAAAAAAAAAGAATAAGAAAAGAAATACCTAGAGCTTGAAAAAAGATGAAAAGAAAAAAAATACCTAGAGCTTGAGTAATCACCAAAGTCATACATCTTGTTTTAGGTCTGACATGTTCTCCAACCCATCATTAATTTCTGGGCCTAACTTAGAGCTCACAGATGCATTCTATTATTCTATTTTTGAGGTATTAAGGTACCTCAAAGGTATTAAGGACTTTGAGCTTGCTCAGACCTTTGACAATAATAGGCTTGAATTAGTTTATAAGCACTAATTTTCTGCCCAGTGAGAATGAAATGTCAGTCTAATATTTAGATTTTGGTGACTGTAATGTATCTTCTCCAAAGTAGAATTTTTTGTTGCTGTTTGTTTTGGGGCAATGCTCAGGGATTACTCCTGGAAGAACTCAGGGAACCATATGGGATGCCCGAAATTGAACTGGGTCTTGAACCGAGGTCGACCCTGTGCAAGGCAAGCGCTGTACCTGCTG
This sequence comes from Suncus etruscus, assembly GCF_024139225.1. NCBI lineage: Eukaryota > Metazoa > Chordata > Mammalia > Eulipotyphla > Soricidae > Suncus > Suncus etruscus. The sequence goes on from NC_064851.1 coordinate 137,778,412, forward strand.
TATTACTGCTCTGACTCCTAAAGTCGGTTCTTCTATAGCTGATTGTTATGATTTGATTTCCAATTCCTCTGCTTGATTTCTCCGTTATTTCAGAAAATCAGAGTGCGTACTTTGAACAGCTTAAATAATTCTGTTGAATAAATATCATCTGTAAATCCCTGTGCAGGGTCCAGCTCTGCATAAAATATTGTCATCATCAGCACTATTAATTCCCCTGGGATAATCCTCAAATAGTAGGGTATGAGAACCAGTGGCGTCAGTGAGTAGAAAAATCTGGATGGATTCTAATTCTTCTCAGAGAGTCCTTGGGAGAGCACGGTCTCTTACTGTCATTTTACTATCTTGTTTGCCTGTCCCTGGGTTTGGTGGGAGAAGAACCCAGTGTGAGAAGCAAGTTCTGTTGAACTCTGGGCAGACTTTCTTGGCAATAGGAAGGAGGACAGAGAGGAAGAGGTGCCACACATGGCAGGGCAGGAGTGGGGGAGACAGGACGAGGACAGTGCTCTCTGGAAGCTGAAAGCCTGCAGCCTTTGAAGTTTTCTGAGGCAGCTCTGCATGTCCTTGCTGTGGGCCAGTTTGATGCCTGTGATTTCCATTCTGTATATTGGTTGCAACTTCAGAACCACCCTGTGAGAATTTTCTGAACAACACACAATGCTGAGTCACACCAGTGTTTTTGAAGCCCATTTTCATTACCTGTTCTCTCCAGCCTACAGATAGGGTTTGTGTTCAGGTACACTGTGAATGGTTTGTTAATTGTTTCGTGGAGTATACCTGGCAGGGATTTGTAGGCAGTGCTTGGGAACCTTGAGTTGGCAAAGGAAAACCTTGATTAAGTTTTCCTAGTCATTGATTCTCAGTGCAGTAAGAATGTTTGCATAACAAACTGGTGAAAACAAGAAAGTTGGGGGGTTTGGCCCCACTGTAGAAAAGATGGATGTCTGTTACTTCTGCTTCTAGGGACTATGGTTCTGTATTGTTTTCAGGCCAATCAAAATAGAGTCCTGGTATCAGCATCCAAAAAAGCATCCACAACTTGGTTTTGCAGGAGGAACCACACCCACCAGTATCCAAAACTTATATTGGCTCTGTGCTCAGATGTCACCCCTGGTTTCAGGATACCATATGCATTCAGGATACCATATGCAGTACCTGGAATTAAGCAAGGCGTGACCATTTAGAAGTCAAATATGCCTTAGCTCTATTATCTCTTGGGTCCAACAACTTGCTTTATAGTAATATTTCCTTTCCCACCTTTGGTCTTTTTTCCAACTGAAATTGTTCAGTACCAGATCCACAAAATTGAATTCATTTATGTCTCTTAGTATCTTCATTGGTTTGTTTTGCTTGCTTTGGGACCACACGTAGCAGTGCTCAAGGCTTTCTCTTGGCTCTGTTCAAAGTGTCAACTTTCAGAGTAGTACAAAGCATAGGAATTGACTATTTGTGTGTCTTTTGCTTGTGCCCCCTCTAGTAAATTTAAACTCTTGACCAGCTCCAAAAGGCCTGGTTCACCTGTTTAGCTGAGATGCCCTGGGTGAAGCTGTGTGTTGAAGAGATGTTTGTGCTCTTCTCTTTGTGATGCTGAGACTGGCTAAAACTGGGCCTCCCTGCTAAGGGAAAGGTCCCCTAAGCATCACTTTGCTGACCACATTAATCTTTATCTTATTTTAACTTGATTTTCTTCAAGTTTCTTTAACTTTGATTTTCCTCAAATTTGTTGACTCCCTCCTCGATGTAGTTACTTCATTAAAGTGCACTAAAGAAGAACACAGTGGTGATCACACACTGGTTGGGTGGGGTTGTTTGTTTTGTTTTGATTTTTGTTTTTTAATTTCTATACAAGGTTATCTGAAATTCACCAAGCTCAGGTTCTCTTTTGCTGATGCGCAGAGGACCATATTTAGACCTGGGGATTAAAACCAGGTTGGCTGTATGCCAAGCAAGTACCATAGACCCTGCATTACCTCTCTTGTCTTCTTGTTCCTTTTATTTTTTCTTTTGTTTTCCTTCAGTTTGACATGTGATAAATTTACAGGGTATCTAAGTGAATCTAGTCAAGTTTTTCTGATGTGTTGGGGAGCAAGTGGACTCAACATCAGCTTGTTTTGTTTTTGGGTGTTTAGAGGGGCCCATATTCAGTAGAGCTTACGGCTTACTCGTGGTTTTGCCCTCCTGACAGGCTCAAGAGACCATATTGAGGCACCAGGGATGGAACCCGGGTTTTTTATATGCAAGACTAATAACCTACACTCTGTATATCACTCCAGCCCAGCATTATTTTGCTGAAAGGAAATTAACAGCACTGGCTCAGTGAGCCCCCCCCCCCTTATAAATTTTGTCTCTGCCTGTTCTCCAGTATATAATATTGTTTTGGGAGTATATTGAATATTTTTGGCTATTTGACCAGAGGAGCTGTAAAAGAAAAAAATTTATTGAGATATCATAAGATACAGAGCTAAAAAGTTATTAATAGTTAAATTTTATTCTTTGTTCTAACACCCATTTCTTCACCAATGCTCATTTTCTGCCACCAAATCCCCAAGTTCCCTTCTCATCTCTCTGCCATCTCAGCCTACCTTTATGTAGACACTTTTTCTCATCTGTACCTGTTTGCCTCTCTCTACCCCATTTCATCTCTTGCCCCTGTTTTTCTTTTAGGCATCATTCATATCAGTTTACTTTCAGCACCCAGTTCTTGTCAAGAGTGATTGTTTTTAACTATTATTGTCCCTTCTCTGTCCTTACTGTATAAATGCCCCTTTTCTGTTGTCTTTGGGTATTCTCATACTATAGTTGTTTGTATACTGCAAATGAGTGTGATCGATCATTCTTTATCTGACCCTCTGACTCAGTAATACTCCATTCATGTCTATCCGTATATAAGCAAATTTAGTGACTTTATTTTTCCTAACAACTACATATAAAATTCCTTTGTGTAAATGTACCAAAGTTTCTTTATCCACTCATCTTGAGTTGTTTCTAGATTTTAGCTATTTTCAATAGTGGTACAATGAAACTTAGAGTGCAGATGTCATGGCTGGAGCGATACCTGCACAGCAGTAGGGCGTTTGCCTTGCACATGGATAGCCTACCTGGAATAAACCCTGGTTCTATTCCTGGCATTCCATATGGTCCCCGAGCTTGCCAGGAGGAACCCCTAAGCGCTGCTGGATGTGCCACCCCCCCCCCAAGAAAAAAAAAAGGAGTACAGGTACCTTTTCTGCATTGTGTTTTAGGGCATATTGATAAGAGCAACATCAATGGAAGCTCAATTTCTAACTTTTTTTTTTTTTTTTTTTAGGAAAATCCATATTATTTTCTAGAAAGGCTAGACCAGTCAACATTGCTACCATCAGTGATGAGAGTCCCCTTGCCCCTGCATTCACACCAGCACAGGCTGTTCTTTGTGTGCCATTCTGTGTGATGTGAGATAGTATCTGATTATTGTTTAGATTTGCATCTCCTTGATGATTAATGATACAAATTATTTTTCATGTGTCTTTGGCCATTTGTATTTTTTCTTTGAGTAAGTAGCTGTTCATCTCTTCCTGTTTTTATTATTGTCCGTATATTTTCTCTTAAATTTATTTATTTATTTATTTTTGTTTGTTTTTTTGTTTTTGTTTTTGGGCCACACCCGTGACGCTCAGGGGTTACTCCTGGCTATGCGCTCAGAAGTCGCTCCTGGCTTGGGGGACCATATGGGACACTGGGGGATCAAACCGCAGTCCATCCAAGGCTAGTGCAGGCAAGGCAGGCACCTTACCTCTAGCGCCACCGCCCGGCCCCAAATTTATTTATTTTTGGTTTTGAGGCCACACCTGGTGATGCTCAGGGGTTACTCCTGGCTATGTGCTCAGAAATCGCTCCTGGCTTGGAGGACCATATGGGATACCGGGGGGAATTGGACGAAGGTCCATCCTAGGCTAGCGCAGGTAAGGCTGATGCCTTACTGCTTGCACCACTGCTCCAGCCCTTCTTTTAAGATTTTTTTAAATTTTATTTTATTGAAACCAGTGGTGTCTGCAAAATCTTCATAGTTGAATTTCAAATACATGGTGAATCAGGGCCATTCCTCCCTCTGCCAATGATCCCAGAGTGTATTCTATACCAAGACACTTTGCCCCCTGGCCTACCTGTATAACAGGCCCATTTAAGTTTAGATTGTTAAAGTTTAGATCTCTTGATTCTATTGTTGACTTTGGCTTGGATACTTAGTTCTGTTCTTTCTTTCTCCACCAGTGCACTTGATCATGGCCCCAATCCGGGCGTGTGTGTGTGTGTGTGTGTGTGTGTGTGTGTGTGTGTGTGTGTGTGTGTGTGTGTGTTGTTTTTGTTTTTTGTCTTTATTCTTAATTTTAGAGAAAAATGCAGAAATAGGAGGTAAAAATAAAGTAACCCATGTCCCAAGGTTCTATGAAAAAGGCAGGAGCCTCTATGTAAAGAATAAAAAAGAAAAAAAGAATAAAGAAGAAAAAAACAAAGGGGGAGAGTATGTGGCAGGGTGTTTTGTTTTTTTTTGTTTGTTTGTTTGTTTTTGTTTTTTCTTTCTTCATAGGCACAGCAAAAGGTGGGGAAAATAAAAAGGAAAACCTTTGGTCTGAAAAACAGTGATGCCTCACCTATGAAGCATCCTGTCATAAGACCAACAGAGTCCAGGCATACTAAGTTGTCCAACCCCAAAGTCTTTCTTCATGTTCCCAGTTAAAGTTCTTCTCTCAATCACAGTCAGGTTTCTGTAATTAGAGATGTTGAAGTTGGGGTATCACTAAGCGTCTTCTGTTTTCATCTCACCATTAGGTGGCGATGCAGGAAAACCTGCCCTGAAAGCAAGTTGTTACTATTTCCAAGTCATCAGGGTGTCATATGAAAACCCACTCTGGAACAAGTCCGGGCCAGGATAGCATTAGGGCCTTTTCCTGTAGAAGTTCGATTCTTGGTGCTGATGCAGAAAACAATGTCGGTTCCAAAGATGGGTTCCAGGGTTCGGGGGTGGTAGTGTATGGTCATATCCTATCCTCTGAAGCCTAAGTCAAGTCACTATAATGTTCACGGTGAAAGGCCCCACTGCAATATAAAATTTATGAGTTCCTATCTATATTAGAGAAGAACTTTCGGTGTGTAAGATTTCTTCTACATTTCTCCTATGTAAAAAGGAACAAAGCCACATGATATTACTGTTGCATAGGGGAGTAAAAATAACAAGCTAAACAATCCCTATAACCTTGTTCGAGCATGAACTCAGATGCCAAGACAAACTTAATCTACTAGAATTTCCTACGAAACAAATCCTAAAAAGGGATGAGGAAAACTACATCTACATAAGGAAATACACAAATATACCTATTAATGAAATACATCTAAAGAAATATACAAAGGAGATATACATATCACTTTTAAGTCTTTTGAAATAGTCTGGGGGGAGGATTCTTCCCATTTTTTTGATGGGGTTGGATGGTATTTTCTTAAGCATATATAAGTATTTAACGAGAGTGTTTCTCTAAGCACTCTAACCAGTGCTTAGATGTTAGCTTTTTTTTTTTTTTTAAATATGGAACACTTCACGAATTTGTGTGTCATCCTTGCGCAGGGGCCATGCTAATCTTCTCTGTATTGTTCCAATTTTAGTATATGTGCTGCCGAAGCGAGCACAGATGTTAGCTTCTTATCAGATGGGTATTGGGTGAATAATTTCTCCCATTCTTTGAATGGTCTTTGCATCCTGGTCATTTCCTTTGAGATTCGGGAGCTTCTTAATTTAATGTAATCCCATTTATCTATGTTTCCACTTGTTTGATCAGTGGAGTTTCATCCGTGAAGATGCCTTTAGCTTCAATGTCATAGAAAGTTTTGACTATGTTTTCCTCCATACACCTTACAGATTCAGGTCTGATAGATAACATTCTGGTTTTACATTTGTGTATAGTATTAGGTCTGAATTCATTTTTATGTATGTAAATGACAAGTTTAGAGGAACTTTCGTATTTACAGAAAAACTGCTTTTTACAGTTACATTGAAAATAAGCTTTTTTTAAATTGTTGGATCTCTTTAATATTAAACTAGTCAATAGAATAAATCAGTAGAATTTGTTATAGGATATGGATAGAATGACAGTACACAGCAGGTAGGGTGCATGCTTTGCAAGTTACCAACCCAGTTTAATTCCCAGCATCCCAATGGTCCCTCAATCCCACCAGTGCAGAGTCAGGAGTCAGCCCTGAACAGCGACTGGTGTGATTATTTCCCCCATACAAACACACATCAAAAGAATATATATCCAGGAGGGTAATGAAAAGAAATTCCATATATACTAATTTTCCTCAACAAATTAAAGTAGAAAAGGGACTTTTAGGGGCTAGAGAGATAGAACTGGCTTAAGGTGCTTGCCTTGCATATAATGTATCCTCTTTGATCCCCAGCCATGATTCCAGAGCACAAGAACTAGGAAAGGCCTCTGAGCACCCCCCAAAAATAAAAGCTAAAAAAGAAAGGGAACATCTAGCCAGCAGAATGTTCATCAAAAAGAAATAAATAAAATTTATCACAAGAAGAGTGCCTTATGAGTTATGTGTGTAAAAGAAATGTAGACTAGACTGAGCGGTGATACTGACTAGATGCTTTAAAGTAAGCACAGGGGGCAGAAAGTTAAATATTTGGATTAGTATGAAATGTTAGGTCTGTATCTGTGTGTGCCATTGATGGAGTATTCCTGGAGCTTGTCTTTTGCTTGTTTGAACACCTGAGCTGTGTCCCTGAAATAGAATGTATGGGAAGACATGCAGTGATGGGGGTAGGGTGGAACTGTTTGACAGTTTCTTTTTATTTGTATAAGCCCTTTAGTTAATTTTGTTTTTAGTCTTAAAACTTGAAGCTATTGGAAATTCGGTGACTTTCTAGAATAAGTTACTAGATGGATTTGTTTGGATTCAATGACTTTTCCCACCAAAAATTCTAGACACTTGAGTCTGAGGTTCAACTTACCTGACTTTTGTCAGGTGATTTCTGAAGAGCTGATAGGCTAGCATGCTCCTAGCACAGTATATAAGGTGATTATCCCCTCTTTTTCTTTCCCATTGAGGTTATTATCCTCTGGTAGAAGACTTGCAGGGGTGTGAATTCTAATTTGGCAAATAGGATGCTTGCTTTGCACTTTATGTGTTAAACACAGGCTTAACCACATAATATCCCATGAACTGTGCCAGGAGTCATCCATGAGCATAAAAATCAGTAGTAAACATTGAACACTGCTGGGTCTGACTTAACTGCATATAACGAAAATTAGTTACTTTTAAAACAGCTCATTCAAAGCACTATGATTTACAACCTATTCATGTGGGGTTTTATGCATATACCATCCCAGCACTACATCTTTCCCCAAGTGTCCACTTCCCTTTACCACTTCCCCGTATTACCATGCTAAGCTCATTTCTGTAGATAAACTCTCATGTTACAGATTTTAATGTTTATGAATAAATTTAATTTCTTATCATCAATACTAACCATTTAATTTCAAAATGTTTTTCCTGTTGTACTTTTTTTAACTGATACAGCTATGTAAAAAGAATGATGTTGGAAGGGGAGGTATTCTTGGACCTCGCCTGCTGGGCTCAGGGTTGCTCCTGGCTCAGTGCTGAAGGGACCATAAGTAGTGCTGAAGATGAGCTGGGTCAACAGTGTGCTAGGTCCAATCCCCAAACCTGTACAGTCTCTTCAGCCCCTATCAGGCAATTTTGACTAGTACCATTTATTGCCAGTAATTCAAGTATTCATCCTTTGATTGAAGGAGAAGCTATTAATTCTGTTTTCTTATTTTTTTAATGTGTGTGTCATGGTCCCCCCCCCAATAAAATGTATCCCTTTACAATAAAAAAAACTAATAGAGTTGGTAAGAAAAGAGCTTATAAATTACTTTGCTTTCACTATTACCATTTATGTGTAGGTGTGTGTGTGTTTTAAATATAACACTGTGATTTACAAAGTTGCTCATAATACAGTTTCAGCATTTGGTGTTCCAATACCAATTCCACCACCACTGGGACCTTCCCTCCACCTTTGTCCCTTGTTTACCACCCACCCACCCACTCCTGCCTCTGCCCCAGTAGCAGGCACAACAAGTTTATTTCATATTGCTTGTTACAATAAAATGGCAAATGAGGGGCCGGGTGGTGGCGCAAGAGGTAAGGTGCCTGCCTTGCCTGCGTTAGCCTTGGACGGACCGCGGTTCTATCCCCCGGCGTCCCATATGGTCCCCCAAGCCAGGAGCAACTTCTGAGCGCATAGCCAGGAGTAACCCCTGAGCGTTACCGGGTGTGGCCCAAAAACCAAAAAAAAAAAAAAGGCAAATGAATCATAAAAGCATCACATTGAGGCTAAAGACTTAGTACACTATGCAGAGCCTAGCCCTTACACATATATTTTATGCAAAAGATCAAAGTTTAATCCCCAGCACTACTGGGGGCATCCCACACACAGCATAGAGGGAGGAGTAGCCCCTGATTATTGCTACCCCCATCCCCAAAACCACACGTACAAATAGTACTAAAGGTTCCTAATAAATATTCTTGTAGTATTGTTAGTCACACTATTTCCAGAAGAGACCCTGTTGACACTCTTAATTTTGATTCCCCAGTCATACATAGGGTTCCAAATATTGATTATCATTAGTTAGAGCAGTTCATTCATTATCTGATCCTCTGTATTTTTCTTTTCTTTTTGATTTTGGGGCCACACTTAGATATGCACAGGAGTTAAGCCTGTGTTTATTCTCAGGAATCACCCCTGGTAGGGCTCGGGATCATCTGGGATGCTGGGAGCTGAATCCAGACTGACCACCTGCCTGCAGGGCAAATGCCCTCCCTACCTGCTGTACTGCCTTCTCTAGTTCTTGTGTGTGTTTTTTTTGTTGTTGTTTGTTTTTTTGTTTTTTCAGAATAAACATTTTACCCAACTTTTGAGGCTTTTGAGTCTTAATTTCAAACTTTACTAATGAGGTTACTGTTTTTGTAGCACCATCTCCTGTTCCCTTTTTTAAAATTATTATTCATTTTGGGGCTACACCCAGCAATACTCAGCATTCAGGAATAACTCCTGGTGGTATTTAGGGAGCAATAAAGCATATTGGGGATTAAACTCAGGTTGGCCACATGCAAGGCAAATAACCTTCCCACTGTTATTCCCTCTCCCCTCTTGTACACTTTAAAGACCATTTTGAACACCAAAAGATACCAATGCTGGGATTTCCTACGAACATTCTGTGTTTAGACCATCATTTCACCTAACATAACCACTTTTCTTAACACTCCTCTCTTAATTTATTACTGACTATATTTATGGAGAAATTGAATCTAGATGTGTTTGATAAACTTTGTCATTGAAAGTTATTTCAGAAACTTATTTTATAGTAAACAGTTCTCAAAGCTTGTTTAATATAACTTCTTTTCCTAAAATAGCAATTTTTTTTTACTTTGGGCAAATAGTTACTCCTTAAAGGTTGAACTAAATTTGAGTGTAATATTTTTTCATTGAGCTAAATTTAGCTATTAGCAGTCAGCCATGTCTAAGTGAACTTTTAAAAGTCTAAAACTTACTGGCCTCTCCCAGGACTTAGACCATTATTAACAAATGCCAAAAGAGATGTTCTGTACCTACCTAATCACCTTAAACACATACCTTGTTTCAATATCCAAAACACACAACTTGTTTTCCCTAATCCCCTTACCCTGTCTTCTCTAAATACAGAAGTACACACCCTGTTGTAACCCCCTTATATCCTACCTGAATGGGTTGATACCTTACTCTCCCCTAATATAAATATGCCTTTCCTACCTAAAAAAATTGGAGTTACTCTCCAAGTGGCTGGTGGATGCTTCTTTATGAGAGCTCTACTGACCTGAAATCCAATTTTACCAGTGATTTCTACATCCAGCAACTCTGACCTCACCAGCGACTTCTACATTTTGGAATCTGACCGTACTAGCTTCATTTATAACTGGTACCTGAACAGGAACCCCGGGGACCCAAGAAGACCCCCAACGACAGGAGTGACTTGACCCTCTGGTAGATAAGTAGCATGACGGCCTCTTTAAGCTGGATTGAATGTGCCATGTCTTTCACTGAAACGTCACTGCACATGGACCCCATTCTGAATGTCTTCATGTTGCTCTGGTCCATTTAACTGCATTTCTCGCTCTGGACTGTTCTTGCCAGCCTCTCTAGAGATTCTCCCATTCACATGCCCCAAGAGAGGAAGGGTACCTTCCTGGTGGTGGTGAGTTCTCAATCTAAAGGTCTTTCCAGAACTTAAAATTTATTGTTCACTAAACCAGAGAGACTCCTATCTCCCAAGGGCAATGAGCCACTTACTCTCTCTGCAAACTCAGAGTCTGAAAACAGCCTGACCTGAAATATACCTGTACCCCAAGCTAGTAGTCAGAGGGACAAGTTAATGCTGCCAATCCAAGCCCTGGGAACTGTCAAATGATTCAATGTCTGGAAAGGTTACGGATTTATCAACAGAAATGACACCAAAGATGATGTCTTCGTTCATTGGACAGCTATTAAGAGAAACAGTCTCAGAAAGTTTTTGTGTAGCATTGGAGATGGGGAGAGAGTATGTGTGGAGTTCAATGTTGTGAAAGGAGAGAAGGGTCCAAAAGGTACTAATATATCTGGAACTGGAGGGGTGCCAGTGAAAGGTAGCTGATAAGCTCCCAATAGACATAGGTTCTGCAAATTAATCCCCTGGCCTTGCTCAGCTGCCCCACCACCTATGGTGGCAGAGGTCCCCCACAGGTGGGACTAAAGCAGGCAATGAAGAGAGTGCTGAAGACTGATCAGGGTCCCAGACACTGATAATCCACTGCCTTTCTTCTACCAAAGGTGCTTTGTGTGAGGACTTCGGCTTCTCAATCTGTAGCAGTTTATCAAGGTCACTGATTGGGTAGAAGTCAAAGAGGAAGCGCCATTTGAGGGGGATCAACAGTAAGGAGATGAGTGGGGTCCTGTGTGACACACACTGCCACCCCAAGATTCCAGCCCAGGAACCAAAGGCCATTCCGTCCCAAACAACCTCAGCAGCCTAACAGTAGAAGGAGAGAATGGACGATCCTATCTCAGTCAAAGCACAACTTGAGAAACTGCTTTCAGAATCTCCTACAACATTCTTCTAGGTTAAACTCTCAATTCTATTTGCAACAGTCATGATATTGCTGGTTAAACTGTGTGTTCTACCGGTATAGATTGTAATGCTATTCGTTGGTTCTTTGCTCCACTGCAAACAGATAATATTTAGTGATTTAATATTAGTTTGCACAGTTCCAGGGAAATGCTTAATGTTAGATTTGATGTCAGCTATCCTAGTGAATATTTCTCTTTTTTTTTAGTGAATATTTCTTAATTGTTGTAATGTTTCTGTATATTATTTAGCAACTATTCTCAATATTATTTCTGCTAAAATGACCTCTAGTGTCTTTGTCCACAGAAGTTGATGGAAAAGGAACTTGTATACTATAAATTCTTTTTTTTTCTTCAAGTTTTTAACACTTTAATCCGTCTGCCAACCTGATTCCCCAGCCTTACTATAAATTCTTATTACAGTTCTCACTAGAAGAATACCTTAGCAAACTTATTTTCAAGCTGAATATATCTGCAGAAATGTTCTTGTGATTTTGTTTAGGGAAGTTTATGAAAAGGGTCTCAGATGTTCTAGACTCATGGTGCTCTGTTAAGATTGTTTAAGAATTTTCAAATTAAGTGTATCTGCAGAAAGGTTCTAATGTTTTAGAGAAGAATGTTTGTGGGAAAAATGTGATATGTATAAAACGAGCTTATGGAAAAAGCTGATTGGTTTGAGAATGATGTATGCACAATCCAACCTATGACAGTTTTACAGCCAAGTCTTCCTTAGCTACAACAAACAGTAACAGGCTTAAAATCTACTTATCACCTTTACTTGCCAGTAAAAGTTATTTTTTTCCTTTTATTATCCCAAATTTTGCTGCATCTATGCAAAAAAATACCTGCCACACCTGGCGATGCTCAAGGGTTATTTACTCCTGGCAATGTGCTCAGAAATTGCTCCTAGCTAGGGGGACCATATGGGATGCCGGAGATCCAAACCGAGGTCTGTCTTGGCTCTGCGTCAGCCACATGCAAGGCAAATGTGCTATTGCTCTGGCCCCCACTTTGATCTTTTAGATAGACATTCACCTTTTTCTTAGAACCTTGGGCATGAACTACTTGGTTTTACCTTATTTCTGCATTTTTTTGCTGTAAATTAAGAAGGGGAGGGGGGTGTAGCTAAACAGCTTAAGCACACACCTTGCTTTCCCTAATCCCTTTACCCTTTCTTCCCTAAACACAGAAGCATATACCCTGCTATAATCCCCTCTCACAATGGCTGACAAGAGTCCACACCTTACTCTCCACCTTATCCCCCCCCCCAATATAAATATTCCTTTCCCACCTAAAATAAATGGAGTTAACTCTCCCTTAGTGGCTGGTGATTCTTCTTTATGAGTGCTCTACTTGCCTGAGATCCGACTTCACCAGTGACTTCTATATCTTGGGATATGACCTTACCAGCTTCATTTACAATGTACTAAAACAGGGGTCTCAAACTTGTGGCCCTGCCCTAGAGGAATATTTTTTTATATTGTTTTGTTTTAGTTGTTTGGGTCACACTCCCCAATGTTCAAAGCTTACTACTGACTTTGTACTCAAGGATCACCCCAACTTTGTCTCTTGCGGCCCACAGGTAAATTGAGTTTGAGACCCCTGTACTAAAAGGAAATGTGATTTTTGTTTTTTGCTTTTTGGGCCACACCCGTTTGATGCTCAGGGGTTACTCCTGACTAAGCGCTCAGAAATTGCCCCTGGCTTGGGGGGACCATATGGGATGCCAGGGGATGGAATCTTCCTTGGCTAGCGCTTACAAGGCAGACAGACACCTTACCTCTAGCGCCACCTCATCGGCCCGGAAACGTGATTCTTTTTTCACACACCCCGTCTCTCTCTCTCTCTCTCTCTCTCTCTCTCTCTCTCTCCTCTCTCTCTCTCTCTCTCTCTCTCCTCTCTCTCTCTCTCTCTCCCTCTCCCTCTCCCTCTCCCTCTCCCCCTCCCCCTCCCCCTCCCCCTCCCCCTCCCCCTCCCCCTCCTCTCTCTCTCTCTCTCTCTCTCTCTCTCTCTCTCTCTCTCTCTCTCCCTCTCCCTCTCCCTCTCCCTCTCCCCCTCCCCCTCCCCCTCCCCCCTCCCCCCTCCCCCTCCCCCTCCCTCTCCCTCTCTCTCTCTCTCTCTCTCTCTCTCTCTCCCTCTCCCTCTCCCTCTCTCTCCCTCTCTCTCTCTCCCTCTCTCCTCTCTCTCTCCTCCCTCTCTCCTCCCTCTCTCTGTCTCTCTCTCTCCCTCTCTCCCTCCCTTTCCTTCCCCCCAAAACCCTCCTATAAAGAATTTAGAATTATCCTGGGAAACTCAACCCTGCATCTTCTTATCTATGTACTTTAAGTATTTTCTGATATATATACAAATGTAAACGATGTCCCTTCAAAGTTCACTGACTTCCTCTCCAAAGTCCTCTAAAATTCTGTAGTATAACACAAGCTGTCAGATGAAAGTGCAATTTTATGCATGAGAAACATTAAGTGCTTTAAAATGATTAAATGGAACCACAGAGCTTTTGCCCTTTCCCAGTTTCTAGGAGGAATTATGTTAGCACTTTAAGTGACTTTAATTAGATTTTAATTCAGGAGAAACTCCCATTTTGTTTTGGGGTGACACCTAGAGTTGCCTTCCTCCTGGCTCTAGAAAGAATTGGGCTGGCCACATGCATCTGGGGAACTCGCTGAAGGACTTTGGATGGTGAATTCTGAAGTAGAGAAAAGGCATTTGGTGTGGCCCAGACTTAAGGCATGGAGGTGTATGGGTCTAAGAACAACTCCTGAACTGGCCTTCTCAGCTCCTATCCTGACTGCCTCTCCTCTCCCTGTACTACACATGTGTGAAATAGATTGATTTCCCCCTCGCCCTTAGTCTTCGATGCCCTTCAGTTGTGGATTAGCAGCCTTGTTTTGCTAAAGCAATGTTTAAAGCCACAGCTCCTTGCCAGGCATCTGAGCCTTGCCCTCTGGGTGGCATCTCACCTCCTTGGCACTGCCCTTGGTCACCTCAATTCTGCTCTTCTCCTGCCCAGCCCCAGCCTCTGGAGAACTCCTGCAGTAGTGTTTGGGGCCTGGGAGGCCAGGCAAACACATCAAATCCTCTTTGCCTCTGGAGCTTCTGTTTGACATGCCCATTGCCTCACTACATGTTCAGCCCTTTTTTGGTAGGTCGTTGTCTGTCCTTCAGAGATTACCTTGAATGTCTTCTTAGCAAAGCATGCCCTCCTGGGCTGGTGCTGCTGTGGACATGTATTTACTGGAAGCAGTTACTTCTCCAACTTTCAAGACTGCGAGCTTCTTGAATCATAAGGTTGAACACAGTGTTGAATACACTATTCAATAAATGATATTTTTTCTTTTGGGGGAAGGATTTTTCCAAGCAGTGCTGTGGGAAATATGGGGCCACTGCGAGGTCACTAAGCCACCAGAGCCACCTCAGATGTATTGTGAAGAGGTGTAGACGTCTGCAATCCAGATATCTTTCCTTCTGATTGCAACATGTGTGCCTCTTATTCTTGAACCAGTCTTGACTCCTTAAATTTATTATTACCTATTTTCACTTTGGAGCTATACCTGGTGCTCAGGGGCTGAGGTCTTGTGTAGGCAAGAACTGTAATAGTTCTTTTTTTTTTTCTTTTTCTTTTTTGGTTTTGTTATTGTTGTTTATCTTTTTCTCAGGGTTTATATATATATATATATATATATATATATATATATATATATTTCTTAAAAGTGAAGATTAGATTTTCAAGCTTGGTTTTACTTTTAATACCTTAAAGCCTAGGAAGTCCCAAATTGGTTTTTATATTAAATACAATCTTAGGAAACCTTTCTGAACTGTGGGATTTCGATCAGTGGTTTTCTGCAAGCTTTTCCCCTACTGTGGCTCCCCTTTCTGACTTGGACCTTTGTTTTAAGTCTTGTGCCCGTGGTTCCCCATTTACATGATTTTCACCTGTGTCTCTGTGGAATATCCAGGGACACACAAGGGACCATATGGCCCCAGTTGAGAAATGCTGATTTAGACAGATTCTACTCTCAGCAAGGAAGGCAGGTTTGAAAGTAGCTAGATGCATCCCTAATCTGCTCATACCCAGGAGAGCTGGGTGTTTGAGGGGCTAAAAGGAAGGTCCCAGCATTGTCTATCTTCTGGACAGCTGGAAAGGAGTAACAGGACCAGAAGGAGCTCAGCAGTTAGACTTTGAGATATAGTCAGTGTGTGAGGTATTTTCTCGCCCAGAGAAAATAAACGGATGATAAGAAATGCACCCCAACATGGCCAGAGTGCTTTGTGGCAAAAGTCCTAAAAAGGGCATGTGAGCTGCCATTCCATTGAGGACTCTTGGGGTTACCGTTCCCATGGCTGCCCCCACCTCGATATATTTCCAGTCAGCCCATTTGGATTTGATTCTCATCTAAAGATACTTCAGTGTGGGAACAGAAACTTTCTGACCAGAGTCTGAGATAAGTCACTGTAGGTCCTCGGGCAGGCTTCTAATGTGTTCGCAGGTACTAAGGAGTCTGGGGTGGGTTCCAGCTTACACTTGATGAGTGGGTTTGATTTCCCCCATCCCAGTTATCGTGTCTGAACCAAACATCACCGGCTTTCAGGAAAGGTCCAGAGACAGTGCTACAGTTTATCTTCCATCTCTGAGACTTGAAACTGCTATCACCTGCACCCCAGAGGTGGTGGTTCCCCCCCCCCCAGCCTCTTCCCAACCCCTGCACCTCACCCAGGCATCGGCTGTATCAGAGACATAATTGGAGGCATTCAAGAAGAGAGGTGGAGGTGCTGGAGGTGATGATGAAGGCAGGAAGCAGGCGGGTTGCTCGGAGATGGGCAGAGAATAGTCTGCAGGCCCTTCGATTGGTTTCCATTATATTACCAGTATTCACCATTTACTTGCAAGCTTTCTATTTTCCTGTTTGAGGACCATGTCCTGCCTTACTCTGAGATCCCTGGCAGTGCTGGGTGGCCTTATACCCCAGCTCACTTCTAGAATGTTCATCTTTATTTAGTGACTGGCTGCCCTGTTTAGTACAGACCGTCTGAGCAGTAGAATTGTGCTCCTCCTAATAGTCCCTCCGAGATTTGCTGTGGGATTTAAGTGGAGAGGTGTGGGTGGCCAGTGTTATATGGAATGTGTTCGATGAGGTGGCGGGTTCTCTTTCAAGTGTTTGCATTAGCGGTTTGGGTGGGGAATGAGGATTAACACTGAGGTTTGCTGGCATTTGGTCTGACATGAGAGCTGGTCAGACATGACCTGTTTGGCCTTTGGGCATCTTCAGGTGTGAGAAGTAAAGCTGAGGAGAGTATTAGCAAGATCATTAAAGGCTTTTTGACAAACTTCTGTAATCCTGGTCTATTATATAAATAAAATTACTATCAATGTACAAATGAAGGCTGAAGTGTGGAATGTTTTCATTTGCATTTATTTTGGCATATGAGCCAAACAGGTGCTGCTTGGGAGGTGCCAGGATTTGAATCTGGTCCCGCCCCCCTTATCTGCATAGCCTGTATTCATTCAGCCTGTAGACATTTTAAAAAGTATTCAAGGGGGTCCGAGAATTAGCATGCCTTGCATGAGCGCTGCCGGGTGTGACCCAAAAACCAAAAAAGAAAAAAAAAAGTTTATCCAGGATCAAAATTGCAAACTGCTTAGAAACCAAAGAAAGGTCACAGAGCCCAACTTGGTTCAGGTGTTTGTTGTTTTTAAGCATCTTTATTGAGATCTGTCATCCCATATATTTGGGGTGTAGTGTACTTTATTATTCTTGTGGTAAAGTGTCTGGCACATTTGCCAATCTTTGTTGATGGTGGTGTTGAGACCCAGGGTCTCATTCGTGAAAGGCAGGTACTTATTTTAATCATTAGCTTTGTCATCATCCCAAACAGAACCCCCACTATTAAGTGATGACTTCCTTTCCCACAGCTCCTGTAAGTCTTGAATATGCTGTTTCCATGTGTTTGCTGATTGGAGAGGAAATATCTGGAATCGTTGAATGTTTGCCGTTAAGGCTACATCCTCTTTGTATGTTTTATTTTTGTTTGGTTTGGGTTCATCCCTGGCAGCAGCTCAGGGGCTACGCAGTGCTGAGTGTAGAATTCAGGACTCCTGCAAGCAAAGCTACTAACACTCTGGCATTTTTAGCCATTTCCCCAGTCTCTTAGCATGTCTTTAAAGTTTGCCATTTTATGACATGCTATAATTCCATTTCTTTTCATGGCTGGCTGTCCATTGTATGGATTTTGTGTTTGGAGTACTATTTTGTTAAGCTAGTTAGCGACCAACCCTGATCTCTTGAGATACTGCCACCTTTTGCTATTTGCAGAGCCAACTTTTAACTGAAATATCCATTTCATCTTAAACTGGGAACTAACCCATGAGGGACTGTGTAGGTCAGACCACGTTACAGAGTAATTCTTGCTGTATTGGCCTTTTGTAGCACACACAGTAAACTGGCAGACCTGGTTTTGGAATGCAGGTCTGTGGAATATGGACTGAGAGTCAGAGCTATGCGGCCTGCCTCCCTGAGACTTCCATTGCTACCTGCATTTTTCAGGTTTTTTTGGCATGTAGTAATCCGTAGACATGTTATTAGGTGTCTTTCTTCTGTATGTTTTTATTTTTTTTTCTATTTTTCTTTTTTTTTTTTAATTTTCTTCTGTATGTTTTTACTGATTTGCATCTTAGCAAGGTGGAATTAGGAAAATTTTTAGTCTTCATATTGAATGTGTTCTCTTTAGACATTTTTTTTATTGAGGTATTGGGTTCTACACTATTGTTAATAACATTTCCATGCCTCATTCCAACGCCACACCCATCTCCAGAAAGCCTGCTTCTGTGTGCAACATCCACCTGCGTGCAACATCACCCCCCCTCATGTAAAGATTCTGTAGACAAAATCTTATATTTTTTTTTATTTTTTTTTTTTTTGGTTTTTGGGCCACACCCGTCGATGCTCAGGGGTTACTCCTGGCTGTCTGCTCAGAAATAGCTCCTGGCAGGCACGGGGGACCATATGGGACACCGGGATTCGAACCAACCACCTTTGGTCCTGGATTGGCTGCTTGCAAGGCAAACGCCTCTGTGCTATCTCTCCGGGCCCGACAAAATCTTATTTTTATAGCATTGGAGGACAAGTTATTGGTGTTTTCTTTATAGCACTATGCTCCTTTATGGTTTTATATATTAAAATATTCTCCCTTTAAAAAGAACTATGAAAACAATATCATGTTCTAGTAGAGATTTTGAACAATTGAGAATCAAATATCAAAATTCCACTCTCCAAACACCATGACCATCATGTTGAATATTTGATATGAGAAGTTTTCTGAATCCCTTACACATTACTGTGTGTGTGTGTGTGTGTGTGTGTGTGTGTGTGTTCGTTCTTCAACTAGTTTCCAAATAGAGATATTTAATCTTGAAATACTGACTTACCAAGGATGCAGAGCCAAGAAGTGTCTCTGAGCATTGTGCTTATCCTAACTCTGCAGAGGATATGGAATTGTCACCCACTTACTGTGTTAACATTGTTCCATGTGTGTGCACACAGATTTCCCATCCTCATATCCAGTGCTGGTGGGGATATGCCATTGTTTGTACAGAGTTTGAACCAATCTCTCTATTTGAACAGCAAGCCAATCTCCCTCCATTAAAAAACAAAACTGTTGGGCCCGGAGAGATAGCACAGCGGCATTTGCCTTGCAAGCAGCCGATCCAGGACCAAAGGTGGTTGGTTCGAATCCCGGTGTCCCATATGGTCCCCCGTGCCTGCCAGGAGCTATTTCTGAGCAGACAGCCAGGAGTAACCCCTGAGCACCACCGGGTGTGGCCCCCCCCCAAAAAAAACAAAAAGCTTCCTGATCACTTGTGATACTTAACCAGCAAGCCAGCTCTAGCTCTTGGGGTTCTTATTCGTCCTTGGAAGGCTTAAGCAGGCCTTTCTTACCCAAACAGTTCTGGAATAGGCTCCCTCAGAGGTGGGGCAGCCCCAGGAACTCTTGGGTTCCACGCCTGCTTACTAAACCCCACCCAGTTTCCCCTCCTCATACAGGCCTCCATAGAGGTGGAAGAAGACACTCTGACAGCTCATGGTGGTGGTGTTTCGTTGTTGTTTTGTTTTGTTTTGTTTTGTTTTTTGAAGTTTGAAGGAAAACTAAGTCATCACAAACCTGGGATCTTCTGCCAGTCTAAAACATTGCATTTTCTCTTGGAGTTTGGTGCATCTGACCAGGTTAGGTTGCCCTGTGTATTCACATCCCAAACAGGAGACCAGTCTCCAGGAAGGGGGGTGGGGTGGGGTGGGGTGGAGGGAGAGACTGTCAAGATCTATATACTTTATTTCTTGCCAAGTTTTGACTGTTTATCTTACTGGAAGGTCAACAGTGTGACTATTAATCTCCCGCACAATTGAGATCTGGGCTTTTTGTTAAGGTTGTTTTTTAAACTGAGACTCATTCTTTCGGAGGCACAGAGGTGGAGACAGGAGGATAAAGTCCCACTTGCCTGAGTGAGGGTTGAGCCTCTCTCACCCCCAGAGCTGCTGGAATTCAGGGCCACAGTGGAGGCAGGAAGGGCACTTCACTGCACTGCCTGGCACATAAGCACAGAGATGAACTTGCCCCATCCTTTTCTAGTTCTATATGTCTGAGCAGCTTCTCAACTGATTCCTTCAGAGAAGCTGAGGAACAGGGTAGGATTTGGTTCCCTCGTTAGAGTAAATAATCTAATTTCAATAAGTGAGGCAGAAGAGATGATTAGGATAACTCAGAAATTTCATCCATACCTTCTCTGTCACCACCCCTTTCCAGATCACCTGATCAGTAACTAAAGGCTTCACCAGCCCACCTACCCACCTTTATCCCCCGCCTTCCTCCCTCCTTAACCTCTCTCCCCCTGTTCAGGCAGTACCAGAAATCAAACCCAGGCTTCCTGTGTGTGAAGCACAAGCTCGACCTGTTGATCACTCCAGCCCGAGATATGTTGAATGTCCTCTGCCCTGGAAAGAGAAAGCACAATTATTTTTTAAAATAAAAGTGTGACCCCCACCCCCTACTGTTTACCAAAGTATTAATTTCACTGATCACCCATGTACCCTTGGTAAAAAGAGCTCAACAGTAAGTTTGAGGAGCAGAAGAATGAGGCAGGGAGCGTTCAACAGGCAGAGCAGCTGAGTGCACACATTCCAACCGCACCACGCCCTGCTGCCTTCTCGCCAGTCAGGCCCAGACCGTGAAGTGAACCAAGAACCAGGAGATGTCTTGTAAGGAGGACAAATTTCCAGGGGCATACAAAACCCCTGCTGCTGTGCCTCACCTCCAGTAATTGTGGTTGAGCCAGCAATATCAGAGAATCCTCTGCACACACCTTTCTGCATCTCCACCCCTTACCTGCTTTCTGTGTGCACAGAGGTGATGGGGGGAAGCTTTCCTCTGGAGAAATTAAGGCTCACAGAAATAGGCAAATTGTTAAAGGTTTGTTTGCCTGGCTAGAATTGCTACCCTGTTGTAACACTCACACATAGTAGGCCTGCTGGCTCAGCTCTTGTCCAAGTCCTCCAGTCACCACTGGCTGACCACCCAAAGAGCATACAGCCCTCCTTGCAGTTTCCATATGGTAGTTCTCATCTCCTTTGTGGCCTGCCACCTTGAAATGCTTAAGGATTTGCACTTCTCAAGCATCTTATCTTAACTCCTTGGGACCTTGTAGAAGACCCACAGTTCAGTTAAATAGGATAAGAAGACCCTGCAGGGTCAGAGAGATAGCATGGAGGTAGAGCATTTGCCTTGCATGCAGAAGGTTGGTGGTTCAAATCCCGGCATCCTGTATGGTCCCCGGAGCCTGCCAAGAGCAATTTCTGAGCGCAGAGTCAGGAGTAACCCCAGAGCGCTTCCAGGTGTGACCCAAAAAAATCTTTTAGAAGCCCAAGAGGCCCAAGGCTGCCTGTGGGGCCTGGCTGCCGGGTGTGGCCTTGTGAGTCCCCCCACCCCCAAGTTTTCCTTGGCATGATGGGGGGGGGGCATGTCTAGGTTCAACAGTCATTACTGTGGGAGTGCCCAGGGGGTATGTCCAAGTCCAACTGCCATACAACGAATGCCCCTTTCTCCATGTTACAAGAGATTGAGTGTGGTTTGAAATGGTTCAATGTCTCAGAGGACTGTTGTGGTGCCAAGATTCAAACCATTGTCACAGCTGCACACACACATGTCTGGCAAGTGCTGAATCTCTCTCCAGCCCTGTTGCTCTCTATTTCCTTTTCCTCTTCCCTTCCCTGCCTGGGTTGGTACTGTTGCTGCAGTGACTGGAGATTGCCTGCTCAGCTGCAGCACTCGCTGTAGTTCTTACGTTCACACATCAGCTGTGGCAGCACCAACTGGGAAGATGGACGCACACTCAGCTATTCTTTGTGTTTCTTCTCCCCTCCCCCTTTTTTCTTTGTTTGTTTGTTTGTTTGTTTTGTTTTTAGCCATAGCCATTGGTGCTGAGAGTGGAACTAGGCTTCCTGCACTTAGCCATGGAGCTCTGAGTCTCCCTGTTGTTGTTCACTGGAGACTGTTCAGTTCCTTCCTCCATCTGTGAACTCCTTAGAGTGTGCTGGTGGAGTTAGTCCTCACTCTTCTCGCCTCTGGGAGAATGTGGCTCAAAGGCAGGCAGATCTCACTAGGAAACGTTTCTGGCAGTGGGTTTTACTGTGCATTCAAATTGAAATGATGCTCGCCAGATTATAAAATTGAGTGAGTTCAGGATTCATATTTGGAGCAGATGAAAAAAAGAAGAGCAAGTTCATGGTTGTGTTCATGCCAGCAGCTCTTTGACCTGCAGACAAAAAATTCAGGTCTTGAGGTGGCTGTGCTCCAGGGGTAGTTTTTGAACTCAGTGGGGCAGTACTTTGCCCTTCCCCATAGCCATCAGTGCTGTGATGAGGTTTGTTACGAAGTTTTGTTACGATGATTTTCCTTATTTTCTCTTCCTCCCTTCCCCTAAACACCGTCCAGGCTGGGCAAGGAACCATCTCCAAGAACAAGCTACTCCTACAGTGCTCGAAGCTTCTGGTCTAGTTGTATCCTAGCTTTGGTCATGGTTTAGCCTGAGGTTACACCCATTGTCCAGCTCCGTACCCCAAGCATCCAGGTTGGGAAGAAGAGGTTCCTACCAGCATACGGTTAGGATGTTGTTAAGAGCCCCAAGCTACCTCAATGAGGAAGGAAAAATGGGGCATTCACAAATTCCTCCTTTATTTTTAGCTTTAAAAATGCAGTCCAGGGGCCGGAGAGATAGCATGGAGGTAAGGCGTTTGCCTTTCATGCAGGAGGTCATCGGTTCGAATCCCAGCATCCCATATGGTCCCCTGTGCCTGCCAGGGGCAGTTTCTGAGCCTGGAGCCAGGAATAACCCCTGAGCACTGCCGGGTGTGACCCAAAAACCAAAAAAAAAAAAAAAAATGCAGTCCGGATGGGGCCGGGTGGTGGCGCTAGAGGTAAGGTGCCTGCCTTGCCTGCGCTAGCCTTGGACAGACCGAGGTTTGATCCCCGGTGTCCCATATGGTCCCCCAAGCCAGGAGCAACTTCTGAGCGCATAGCCAGGAGTAACCCCGGAGCATTACCGTGTGGCCCCAAAAGAAAATGCAGTCCGGAGAGATAGTGCAGTGGTAGGACATTTACCTTGAACATGGATGACCTGGCATCCCATATGGTCCCCTGAATACCACCAAGTGTGGCCCAAAAACAAAAAAAAATGCAGTTTATTCTTTCTTGTCTTTTTTGGGGGGTCATAGTTTTGAAGTCATGTCAGTTTGAATTTTTGGTAGGGGACCCACACTGGGTGGTGCTCAGGGCTGACTCCTGGCCCTATACTCAAGGATCACTCCTTGCAGGGCTTGGGACTATACAGGGTGCAAGGGATAAGATCTGAGTTGATTGTATGCAAGTGAAACACCTTCAAGTTTACATTCTGTAGGGTCTGGGTTTTTTTGTTTGTTTGTTTTGTTTTGTTTTTATTCCCATAATGATGGGATGACTTTCTTGAGTTCTAGAAAACCCGTTTGGAACTTTCAAATATAGCCCCTCAGACATAGTTTGAGGGCTGCAAGTCACAGCACAGGATTGATCTGACAGAAGAGAAATCCAAAAGTGGTTATGGGAGCACGAGCAGCTTTGCCTGTCCTTGGAGGCATGGACTAGAATTTGCTTGACATAACATTCCCTAGGACTAAATTGAAGCTAGCCGGAAGCCCAGAGTGGGGAGAGGGGTGTGTCTGGGTCTGGGGAGGTTGAAAGGAGCAGCTCAGGTGAGGCTTCAGCTGAGGCTTCAGCTCCTTTCAATCCCTGGGCTCTTCTCAGTAGCCAGTGGCAGTGACTTTGATGTGTACTCTAGAGTGTATTTTAAGGTTCTAAGTCACCTGGTCGTGGAGGAGCTAGCTCAAACATGCAGTCTATGTAAAATGCCTAGATTTCCATTCCTACTACTGCATGGTCCCCAGAACACCAACCGGGGTGACCAATCCAGAAATAAAAGAGTAAAACCAGTTAGCCGAAGCAGGTCATTATCAAACTTCCTGCCTCTTTATCCAGAGCTGGCTCCTTTGTAGATTGACATTTTCTTAAAAGTCAAGGAAATGTTCTTTACTATAAATCATGGGTTGTCTTGTCCTCATTTTTACTTTTTGATAGTGTTACTTGTAATCACAGTTAAATTAAACCAGATTTCATGAGTTCTCGCAGTTAATGAGCATTGAAGATCACACATGGTGCGGCCATAGTGATAGCACAGTGGTTGGGTTTTTGCCTTGCACACGGCTGACCCAGGACAGACCTGGGTTCGATTTCTGGGATCCCATATGGTCTCTGAGCCTGTCAGGAGCGATTTCTGAGCACAGAGCCAGAACTAACCTCTGAGCGCCTCCAGGTGTGCCCCCCCCCCCCAAAAAAAAATCACATAGAGAGAGACTCGAATCTAGTCACTGTAATGAGTTGCGCTTAGTCTATTATGGGAGCTGTAGAAAGTAGCATTGGATCTCTCCTAGGTCCCTTCTCTCTCAGAATAGCATACCTTAAACATGAAAGTTTCTTCTTTTGGGGGGAGGGGGTTTGGGCCACACCCAGTGATGCTCAGGGGTTACTCCTGGCTATGCACTCAGAAATTGCTCCTTAATGTATGGGACGCCAGAAATCGAACCTAGGTTTGTCCTGGGTCAGCAAGGCAAATGCCCTACCACTGCCCTATCGCTTAGGCCCTGGAAGATTCTATTTCATCTAAGATTCTAGAAGCACATTAGGTTCAGCTTTATTGACTATCAAAGAAATTATAAAAATAAGATACTTTGTCAAAGGTAGTCCTCATTATCGTCATTAAATGTTTTCCCCAACTCTATTGGACACAGTAAGTTATATTTAAAAATGTTCATTTCTGGGGCCGGGTAGGTGGCGCTGGAGGTAAGGTGTCTGCCTTGCAAGCGCTAGCCAAGGAAGGACCGCGGTTCGATCCCCCGGCGTCCCATATGGTCCCCCCAAGCCAGGGGCGATTTCTGAGCACATAGCCAGGAGTAACCCCTGAGCGTCAAACGGGTGTGGCCCAAAAACCAAAAAAAAAAAAAAAAGTTCATTTCTGCGGGGCAAGAGCAATGGGGTAGGACATTTGTCTTAGATGGCGCTGGCCCAAATTTGAATCTCAGCTCCACATATGGTCCCATAAACCCACCAGGAATGATCTCTTAAGTGCAGAGCAGAGCCAAGAGTAGGTGTTTGTTTTGTCTGTGGCCAGCCCGGTTGATCCCCAACACCAAATGTCCCCTGAGCACTGTTAGATGAGGCCCTACCAATCTCCACCCAAGAATGTTTTTGTTTCTGAGGTTACCACTAGATAAAGGTGTGGGGTGTTTGAACTCACTGTGTGCTGTAGTATATGTGGAGCTGTGTGTTTGGTCCTTACCCCACCAGAAGGGTCTAGGACAGGGGCTCTCCTCATGCTACTAGTTGAAAGTTCCTTATAATCTGGATCACTGAGGTATGCACAAAGGAATCCATTGCTTCATAGAACCCTTACGTTATTTTTCATGTTTCAAAATTGATGTTTTACCACTAAAAATAAAATTCGTCATCATATTTGGGCCATCAGCAGTCATGACTTGTTTTCTCTGGTTTTCTCTGGCATAGTTTTTCATTGATTAAGCAGCTTCTCAGTATGGCCTGTGCTGGGTTTATTCTCAGTTGCAATGATGAAGACAGTCCACAGAGAAATAGGCAGGGTGTGGTGGGGCCCCTCCAACACAGACATAAGACAAAGAGTCTGCTGGATTCTACTCTCAACTTTGAAGGTCTTGTGACAGTTAAGATGGAGGACATCCCCCACCCCTATCTTAAGACTGCAAGAATCTAGGTACTTATGTGTAGCCAACCTCAGCAACAGCAGGAATGACACCTAAGCACTGAGGGTGTAACACGCCCCCTCCTTCAGATTTAATAAAGAAAAGCTTTTTGACTGTGTTCTCAACTACTTCACAAATTTGTGGCCACAGTGGCATTCGTTTGAGATTCTTCCTCTCTTTAGCCTGTTTCAGTCTAGATGCTGCTATTGAGCCTCATTGGGCTTAAACCTTCCACAGAAACTCCATAGTTAGATTTTAAAGGGAGTGGGGAGGACTCTTAGTGTTGACCTTATGCAGTACCCACTACTAGGAAAAGATCTGCCCAGGTGGCTTGTGAGACCTCCTTATGCTGTCTTCGGAGATGCTCAAGGAAGTGGCCCCAACTGTCCCTGGGGTTGGATGAGCAGCAGAGAGCTGGGCTCCTCAGCCTGGCTCAAAGGCATCAGTTACACTTTGCAGAAGCCACTAGTAATACTGAGAAAGACAAAATCAGTAATGCAGATAAACTTTCTGGGAGAACTACCCCGGCACCCCCAGGACTGGTGCCTCATGCTATGCTCAGGCAGGAAGGAGCCTCTCTGTTGAGCTCCCTCTTGACTGAGTCTGCTGGTCATGGTCCACGTTTGGGAATGAGTTAGAGCATGGGACTGCAGTGGTTGCAGGGATGGGGCAGGGACTCAGGTCAGAGGTGAAGAGATGCTTAGGGAAGGTTGAGGAAGGAAGGAACAGGTCTTCATGCTGTTTACTTTCTCTGTTTTAAAGTTTCTGGCTGTATTGCCAGGTGAAGTTTCTCTGAAATTAAGTGAGTTGACAAAGCTCCTTGAGATCACTATCCCTGCAAGGCTCTCGGCCCTGAGTTTAATCTATGCATCTTATATGGTCCCCTGAGCCCACCAGGAGTAACCCCTGAGCATCGCTGGATGTGGCCCAACCACATCACCAACACACAACTCTCCCCATCACAACCAAATAAACTTCTATTGGCAGCCATGTGGAAGCTGGCAAATTTGTGTCTTCAGAATAGCTGTCTTGTCTGCAAGAAGGGTTTTTTTTGTTTTGTTTTTTACAGAGAAAGAGCAGAGGAAGCACATTAGGAACAGTGGGTCACAGTTTGGTGGGTACCCAGCAATCGATAAATTTACTCACCCCAGTGCATCTGACTGCAAATAAAGAAGGTTTCCATTCTCTCTCTTTTTTTTTAATTATATTTATTTTTATTTTGGGTCACACCCGGCAGCACTCAGGGGCCACTTCTGGCTCTATGCTCAGCTCAGAAGTCATTCCTGGCAGGCTCAGGGAACATAGAGGATGCTGGGATTCGAATCGTTCTTCTGCATGCAAAGCAAATGCCCTACTGCTGTGCTTTATCTCTCTAGCCCAGGGGTCTCAAACTCAATTTACCTGGGGGTCGCAGGAAGCAAAGTTGGGGTGATTCTTGAGTGCAGAGTCAGTAGTAAGCCTTGAACATTGGGGGGTGTGACCCAAACAACTAAAACAAAACAAAAAAAAAATTCCTCTAAGGCAGGGCCACAACATGTTGTACAGAAAGCCGCAAACATTCCTCGGGCTGCAAGTTTGAGACCCCTGCTCTAGCCCCTCCATTCTCTTCTCTCTAGGAATCAATGAGGACATAGTCTTACTCCCTAAGCAGACAAGCATCCTGATTCCTAATAATGGATTGAATTTTTCTGGATTAACTTCAGTCGCCCAGGCAGATATATCCATGATTGCCAGCCAGTCTCTGAGCTGGCCCAGGGTACAGAGTGCATCTGATTCTTCCTGGTGCCTTCTGTGCCCACACTGCCTCCACTGTACTGTGCACCAACACGCCACATCCCATCCCCAGGGTCAACAGGACAGAGGAGGGAAAGCATCAAGGGAGGGTCCTGGGTCAACACTCCCACTCAGTGCCCCGTCCACACCAGGGTAAATCCCTGTCCCATTTTACTGAACTTGGTCTTATGTGGATGTTTTTTCAAGGGACTTCTCAAACATTGCCAAGACCCAGCGGAAGGGAAGTTTTAGTATCATTCGCTGGGATGTCCGAAATCACCACCTTGTCTGTCAAGATACAATTGAAACCTGAAGCCTTCTTACCTTCATTATGATATCTGGAGCATTAGAATTTTTAAAGGAGTGTTTTAAAAAAAAAATAAAACCAACAAATTATTAGTGACTAGGTGTGTAGCTTAGTGTGATAGCTGCTTCATATGTAAGGATGTCCTGAGTTCAGGCGCTGCTACTAGTAACTGGAACAAGAAGTCTTCCAGTCAAAGACTCACACTGATGATGGGGGAAGCACATGTCCTCAACATCCCTTTCCCAAGAACCTAGAAACCCAGTTGGTTGCCTTGAGTCAGGGACTTGGGGTTTCTGGCCAACCTCATATGTCACCCCACATTGTAGGGAGCCACTGATGTGAAAGTCATACCTCGTCGTACCTCCTCCACTCTTGGCTGCTATGTGGCTGACAGGGATTCCCTTCTCCACCCAAGTTTCACTGAGGTTCCTGACAGCCTTGCCTGGGACCCCTGGTCACGCCGCACCATTGCCAGCTTGTTTCCACACCCTTACTCACAGGAAAGTAAACTTCGAGGTGTTGTTGAGTTTGGGGGCTTGTTTGCTTTCGTTTTGTTTGACTTTTGGGCCACAGCCAGCAGTTTCAGGAGCCACTCCCAGCTCTATGCTTGGGGGTCATGTGCAGTGCTTCTGGAAGGCTGGCAGTGCTAGGGCCACACCCTCAAACAAAGCTGCTGCTCCGCCTCATAGTAGAGATAGGGTGGGGCACTTCACTGACTGCATAAGAATTAGTTGGCGATCACTGTATGGACTGTGAGGTCCATGAGTCCCTGCTGGCTCTCCGAAGCACCCTTATCCCAGTTTGCCCTGTGACCCTGGGCATCCCCTAGGCCCGCTGACTGGTCAGTTTGGACAGGTACTGAAAGCCAGCTAGGAGCAACTGCTTCTCCTCACCAGGTTTCTAGCACTGGACTCAGGGGCACTGTCCCACACACTGGCACACACACGTGTGCACACGCCCCCACACCCTGGTGCTTGTTGGCCCTTGAATGGACCCTTCATGGAAGCTTTGGACCCAGTCTGTGAGAACCAGGCATCAGCAGCTGGCAGCTTGGCTTTTCCCTCCTAGGAGATGCAGGCGTGTCAGTGGCATCTCTCCCTGAGCTGCTTGCTCTTCCCATGTCGTGGCCCTGGGGGCAGGCCTGGGCCTCAGCACAATGAGCAGGAAAGGTTCAGTAATGGGGTTTAGGGCCGTGCATCTCCCCCAGCGGCCCTAGTCCTGCCCCCAAAGGCTCCATGCTGGGTCTCCCAGGCTCTCCTGCTGCTTTTCTCCCTTTGCTCCTCAGGGTCTGCCTGGCATGGGGACTCCCGACTACAGGACTGGTGGGTGCTTGCGGCTTTTTTCTGTGCTTTATATTGCCCCTCCCCTTCCTCTGAGTTGGAGGGTGAAGGGCAAAGCCCAGAGGTGACCAGAAGGAAGAATGAGGGTCAGGGATTGGGCTGGGGATCTGGGGCTGGGTGTTCAGATTTGAAAGCAGCTGTTTGGTAACCACTAACTCTCCCCTTATTCTTTTCTTGCAGATGAGCTCACAGTGCCTGCACTTTACCCCAGTAGCCCTGAAGTGTGGGCCCCGTACCCTCTGTACCCAGCGGAGTTAGCGCCTGCTCTACCTCCTCCTGCTTTCACCTACCCCGCTTCACTGCATGCCCAGGTAATTTATACCCATCGGCCACGACGCCACTCACTCCTCCACCCGTCCTTTCAAAGCCGGTCCCCAGAGCTCACCGAACACTAACACCTGTTGCGCCTAACAGACCCACCCCCAGACTCGACTCCCCCTCTCCATCCAGCTGCTCTCCTCCAGGACTCCAGGACCATCTGAGAGCCAGGGCATCACCCACTGCCTGATGCCTGACCCCAGCGACACCTTTCTCTTCCTTTATGACCTCACCTCCGTGTCACACATCAGAAGGCCCAGGTCACCTCCTAGCACCCCCCTGACCCCCAGAGCAGAGCCTGGTGGTGTGTCTCTGTAGTGAGATTTCAGCTGGACTGGGGAGAGATCAGGGCCCAAAGAAAAGGTTGGGAGTTTCCAGGACAAAGACGGTGCTCAGTAATGCATGTTAGAGAAAAGATGAAGGGCTCCTTTTTCCTGTTTTCGGAAACCCTCTAAGAGAAGGAGGCAGTATAGTGTCTGGGACAAAATTACAGGCTAAGGGAGAGTTCTCACTTCAGACCACCTTTGTGTTAAGAATAGCCTGCATTTCCTAGACAGACTCTTCTGCTGCTGCACCAAAATGAGGGGCTCCCCTCTGTCTCCCCTGGGTAACACTTGTTTCTTACAGCTTTGCTTTCTGTTTAACTCCTTGCCAGTGTTGGGACTCAATTGCCATGGTCAGTTGTAAGCAAAATAGTAAACAAGAAGCCCAAATGATGGTATAGTGGTAGGCTATTTTGCCTTGCACAGAGTGACCCAGATTCTATCCCTTGCACATCCTCCTGTTGGTTCCCTGAGCACCACCAGGCATTCCAGAATGTAGAAGAACCTTAGTAACCAATCCTGAACTTCATTGGGCCAAACAAAATGAATGAATTTGCATTTGCCTGAGGCCATATATAAGCATAAAAACCCTGTTTAAAAACCTTTTTTTTTTAAATGGGTTGCCCCGAGCAGGTGGTTTTGTTTTATGTAGTGTTTGTAGGGCTGGATGAAAGATTTTCAGAAATCTCTTCTTTTTCCCTTTAATCTCTGAGGCTGCTCTGGGCCTGCTGTATAATAAGGATGAGGAGACTTTGGGGCAGGGGTCCCCAGCAGGCCAAGCAGGCACTCTTCAGAGAAGGATCCCCCATGCCAGGAGAAGGATGTGATGGAAAGTAGTATAAGCAGAGGACTTGGTATTAAAGGACCTCACAGGGCAGGATTATATGGAGACTTGTGCCCGGTCT
This sequence comes from Suncus etruscus, assembly GCF_024139225.1. Classification (NCBI taxonomy): domain Eukaryota; kingdom Metazoa; phylum Chordata; class Mammalia; order Eulipotyphla; family Soricidae; genus Suncus; species Suncus etruscus. The sequence continues at coordinate 137,808,902 of NC_064851.1, forward strand.
CTAGAATAACTGCACTTTTCCGTCCTTCCTTTGCTCTGTGCCCTTTTCTCATTCTTTCTCCTCTCCGGTGCTCACCTCTTCTCACAACAGTCCATAGCAGGGGAAGGAAGGCAGGACAGATGTGTGGGTCTTCTTGAGTTCAATAGGTATCAGTGTAGCTGCAAGGGCACCTGTTAGTGGATCTGATTAAGTCTGATGAGAGCAAAAGTTGATGACTACCAGAGGGCCAGAGCGATAGCACAACCAACTCAGTCCCTAGCATCACATATGGCCTCCTGAGCTCAAATACAAGAAAATGCCTTGAGCGCCATCAGATATGGCCCTGCCCTGAAATGCAAACAATAAATGCCACAAGAGGGTACCTACTACTTCTTACCGTCTTCTAAATATCTGGGACTTTGTTGCTTGACAGCAGGGCCTTTTGCCAATATCCTAAAGAATCTACACTTGCAAGTAGCCAGAAATGACTGGGAAAAGTGGCTTTGGTTCATGGTATCTGGGTCATTTATTGATTTGTTGATAAAGTGTGTCTAGGGAAATGGTAAAAGTTGCTTAAGAGAGTGGGAGGAGCTCGTGGCCTGTGAGCCAGGATGGGACGGAGAAGGACAAGATGAGAGGACTCGGCCTTAACCTGGGGTCCTTCCCGGATCTTAACCTGGGGTCCTTCCCGGATCTTCAGCTTTTCCTGTCTCATGGTTCCAAGTCTGGGGATGTGGCCATAGACTGCTGCTGGTTTAGATCCTTCCCAGTGCACCCACATATCTAAAATAACTGGTGGACAGTCGGGCTCTTGGCTTCTCTGCCCAGTGTGAGACTCATAGAATGAATCAATAGAGGCTTTACTGAGGAGACGCACGGGAGAAGATGGAGCATTTCTCAGAGTCCACGTGTGACTTGGTGGCCAGATGAGGGCTCTCAACTCTCAGGCTTTGTTCTACCTACCCTCCCTCTCTATGGGCTTCACCAGACTAACTTATTTAATTTTGGATGGAAAAAGGCTCGTCTCCAGTGACTCCCGGGATCCAGTTTCTCTCCATGTAGAGAAGAAGCATGAAAGAAGAAATGTGGAGACAAAAGACCAGGCAGAACTTAACCTTCACACAAAGGGCCTAACCGGCGATAGAACAGAACAGAGCGTCCCATTATGGATAATTCCATTTTTATTTTGGCAATTTTATTGTATGTCTTTGAAGAAGCTTTTGAGTAAGTTTGTTTTTCTTGGCAATGTTGTGCTCTGTTTTGAGACGTGGATTTTTTTTTTCTTCTAGTGTTTCTCTCCTGAAGCAAAGCCCAACACACCTGTCTTTTGTCCACTTCTCCAGCAAATTAGATTTGTCTCTGGGAATGTGTTTGTAACGTATCAGCCTACTGCAGACCAGCAGAGGGAGCTCCCATGCTGAATTTGCTCATTAGCTACTCTCCACAGCCCACCCCATCCCACCCCACCATTCCCCAACCCCTCTTTTTTTTTTTTTTTGCAAAAAACAAAAAAAGAAAAAAAATTCTTGGCAACATTTGAGAGATTTCAATAAAAGTTTAAATCAGAGAAAACATGGTTTTAAGTAGACTTCAGCGTTTGTTTCATATTTGTGATGCATTTGTTATATGGTGGTATTTGTGGCAGATTCCGGAAGATGTGAATCCCTGAACTCTAATATCAAAAGGGCCCAGAGCTGAACCATCCACCCATATCCCAAGGTGCTATTTGTATCTTGGGCTTCTGGACCAGCGATAGTGTTTGTGTAAGATTCTGGTTGTAGCCTCCAGGGACCCTTCAGCAAGGCTGGTCTGATCTCCCTTAGCCACTGGGACTCAGCTGAGAGATTCGTCCTGCCAAGCAAACAGGCCATGGAAGACAGACCTACCTTGAGAAGCCCAAGAAAGTCCCAGGCCTGGCTCCACCTTAGCTGCACACTTTGGTCTGGTGCCTCTGTCTAAACCCAAGATGCTTAATTGACATCAAATCCCAGATGTTAAGGGAATATCGGGTGAGGGTAGCTGGACCCTCGACCGCTATACTCAGACGAAGGAAACACTTGGTGCCGCACACATCTGATTTCTGAGGAAAGAGAGGTCTGTTGACTTTCCAGGCTGCCCATGTTTGAAACATAAATGTGCCATGTAGCAGGAGAGGGCCACATCACAGTGGCTTTGAACAGAATCATCCTTTGACGAGAACTTGCAGCTGTTGCTGTGACCCCACATACACGAACCTCGACTGTTTAGGCTACCCTTTTGCTTTTAGTCTTGGTGGTGGGAACAGAGAGGATCAATCACAAGCTTTGCCTTCACCACATTTTAGAAATGATTTTACTTTTTCTTGCATCTCCACCCCTACCTTGTCCCAACACTGGGTCAGTACTTCAGGTAAGTACGACTCAGACAAGTCCTGTTTCGTGTTTTCACAGGCCTGCTCTGGCAGCTTATGCTAGAGCCACAGTCCTACATATCACCCAAAAGCCCTAAAACTGGAAGGCTTCCTACAGTCACACCGGCCTCTGAGGAGGTCCCATATGACCCTCTGAAAATGTTTTCAACATTAAACCCAAAATAAACTCTGAATGGACTATGGGAAGGTTCAGAGGCTGACAGGAAGGAGGGAGCATGCAGACAGAGGACGAGAAATGGTGTGTGGGTGGCTGCTGCCAGGATGTAGCTCTTGAGAACAGCATTTCAGACCTATCTCACTGAACAAAATGTCCTTGAGCTTCGGAATCGAGACACAGTCATATTAGGCAGAGACCCCAGGCAAGTCTCTCCTGCTCTGACTCTGGCCGAGGTGGGAGTTTCATCGAGTATCCATTCGGCCACTTGTCCTGCCTCGCTGGTCACTCCGTTCTCCATAAAGACTGGCAGAACCTTGCTAAACATAACTTTCTATTGTCCGCAGCTGGAAAATAAAGGCTGGACAAAGTGCACTGGCCTTATTCCTACCAAGAGCAGAACTCTGGGGAATCCATGGGGCCAGGTGAGCTGGGTTTGTACCTGAACACATATCTCTCCCTTGTCAGCATCACCGAACCCCTTTCCTTTCCTTGCTGTGCTGTGATCCCCGGTGCAGGCAGTAGATCAGGGTGCAGTGTGTTTTGTGGAGCAGCATGGCTGCATACAGCCACTGAGCAATGTTCTTTCTCCACTGGGCTTCAGCTTTTAGGACTCAGAATCTTTCCAGCCGAACACATCAAGAAGACCTAGCACAGAGTGGCTTAGGTGAATACCTGCCTTAGCAGTATTTGATTTCCTTGTTTATTGGGGGAGACATACCTGTGGTACTCATGGCATCATATAGTGTGCCATGGATTGAACCCTAGTCAGCCACATGCAAGGCAATATGTAAGCCACATACAACCTACTGTACTATCAACCTTCTCCTAACAGGCATTTGGCTTTTCACCCAGGAGAAGGTGAAACTTGGGACTAGCCATGCCTGAGCCTGTTTTGACATGTTGTCCCACCATGGCCTGGATGTCCTGCCAGTAACCCCAGGGGGACTGCCAAGCCATCAAGCCGTCACAGGGAAACTAGGGGTCACTGAGGCCAGGTGAGCACCATGAGGCATCCCAGAAGGCTGCCAGCCTCCCCAAGCACCACTACCTTCTTGGCTACTCGAGTGAGGTCTGCAGCTCATGTCAGCCCAAGGACCTTGACCCCCAAAGGAAGTCTCCCTCGCAGCCAGGCCCACACATGCCTGCCAGAAGCGAGCCTCTCCCAACAGGAAGTGGACACCAAGTGGAAAAGAGTTGCATTTCCCAAGAGATCTCGAGGTCTGTACGTTGCTTCACTCAGGCCTGTCCCTGAACTCTCCAGCTGTCTCGTCGTCTTCCTCTCAGCAGAGAAACTGGAGAGGCGAAAGGCCCACAGGTCCGCTCGCCTTCCTAGACTTTCCAGGTCCTCCTTTCCTTAGTCATTGACGGGGCTTCTGCCCTTCTTGTTCACAGGCATGTGAAGCCATGTTTTGGGACTTGGAGGACAATTTTTTTAGACTTGTGGCTAAAGTGGTCAAGCCAATGTTCTACCTGCTCTTGTTCCTGCTGTCACGGCCTGACCTGATCTCTGCTGCATTGGGTTTGGAACTTACAAGGAAGGGAGATACTCTTGACACTGCATTGGCAGGGCCCCTCCTTGGCACTCTTCCTTTGTTCTTTTGCAATTCACCCCCTTGGAGGACTGTTCCTGAGAATTATGACCACAAAGGGGCATCTGACCAGGGTGCTCTGAACCTAACACAGTTTGGGAGCTCAGGGTTCAGAGATGGAACCCACGATTTCAACGGCACTTTGTACCCACTCTGCTTCCCCTAGAATTTTAGGCAAGTTTCCACCAGCTCACTGGGTGATTGAACACCATCCACTTCTTGGAGTGACTCAGGGTAAGGGTGAAAGCTTGGCTTTGCACTGTCCTCATATAAATGCCTGTCCATTCTGTCTGCTCTTGTACAGATTAGATGGTGCAGGCAAGACCCTTGGCTTCTGAGCCTGTGCTTTCTAGAAAGCTTAGGGAGCACCAGAGGCCCTTCCAGGGGAAACGGGGGCCTGTTTGTCAAGAAGAGGAGAGCTCAGGATGCCAGAGGCTCAGGATAGGTCTTGAGCTGTGGCCCCAAATCAGATGGCAAATCCTTTAAAATGAGAGAAGCCGAGCATGGCTGGCAGATTCAAAATAGTGATCCTCTGACATATGAGTCCTGATAGCTCTCCGCAAACAAAAGCAAAGCTTGAGAAACTTTGGAATTAAACACAGTCTTAATGACAAGAAAGTGAACTTCTTGAAGAAAACCTATTGTGACAGGAGGAAAAAGGGAAAATCAACTCCACATGTTTTATTCAGCATTGGTGCCCTCGATGTGGGAGGCCAGGACATGGTGACAGGAAGGGAAAGTGGGGCACCACAACTTCAAGCCTCATCTGCCCCCACCACAAAATGCTGTTCACTTCACTGAGCCTGGCTCCTGGGAGCTTCTAATGGCCCTTGATGGCAAATGTTGTTAAAAATTAACAGCTGACAAAATCAAATATGGATAACTGACAGGCTTGGTGGACTGGCTCTGACATGGGCATTACATGCCTGGGCGCCCTCGTCCAGTGGCATCCTGCAAGAACTTCTAGCATTGTCAGGGGTACCACATGCCTTCTCAAAAGTCAGAAACCCAGCTTGCATTTTGGCCAGATGGGGCAAGTTTCTGAGCCCAGCCAGAACCATGTCACCAAAAGCTTGTTTTGTAGAGCCTTACCTCTCTGGGACTTAGCAGGTAGATTCACAGGCCTCAGCTAGAAGAATCTAGATCTGCAGTTCTGGGTTTTTACCTCAGCTTTGAGCCACCAACCAGTCTGGTGAAACCTGCCATGGGCTGGAACACTGGTTGGATCCTCTCATTCCCGGCTGGAGGGTATGTGTGTATTACATACATGCTTTGTCTACTTGGTTGATTGCCCTAGACAGGAACCATTAGATGCTGGAGTAGAAGGCCCCTGAGAGCTGGGGTAGGAGTCTCTCATGGTACAGGGATCTTGCTGAGAGGTGCTCATTTGGCCAATGCTACATCAAATGTGCCAAAGGCCGCTATTTACAAGAGCATCTAGAGGCTTCCCATATGGAGCATTGTCTTCTGTGTTGATGGGCATCATCTCCAACTCATTTGGACCAGAGTTTGGAGTTTACAGCACAGGAAACTAACTTCAAATCAGACAACTTCAAAAGTTTGCTGTCAGACTTGACATGTTTTATATGACCTTACTGCTCAGAGCCAGCAGCTAGACCCAGAGTTAGTGTGGCTGAGGTAATTCTAGTGGAAGAAGCGAGGTAGTTGGCCAAATTGGCTGTCAGGGGGTGCCAGCTTGGGGTTGGTGGTAGTGGTAGACTCCCCCCTGAGAATGAATATCTCTGATGTCATAAACCGTTCCCACGAGAGCTTGGATGCCAGACATAGTACAGGGGTATGGTACTTATCAAGCATGCAGGCAAAAAATGGTTTGACCCCTTAACACTGCATCTTGTCCCCTGAGCACTGCAAGAAGTGACTAAAGACAGACGGGTGTGGCCCCTCAAAAATATATTTCCTAGAGAAGGTATGCAGCAGTTTCTCAGGGTGCAACAGGTCTGGTGATATTACAGCTTTAGTTTTGCTGAGGGCTTGGATGTCACATTGGCATGCCTAAGCCTCTTGGATTCACCAAATGTCACTCCTGAAAGACCTTCAAGACCAATATGTCTCAACACCCACCCTGCTAATAACGCTTACATAATGAGTAAGATGGTGTGGTCAGTTAAACTTGTGAAACCCAGAGATCTATCCTGTCCGTCCATTTTCCTCATTCCACAATGAATCAGCCTTTGCATCCCTACATGATAAGAGATAGCCAAGATGTGAGCCTGTGTTTTTCACATTGTTAAGTAGGTGGCATCTCTGGAGCAGCAGCCACCTTCCAGCCACACTCTGAAACTATATGAATCACCCTCAGCTTTTGGAGCTGGTAGGAGCAAACGTGTGGGTCCCACCTTTAGGGTTTCTGCATTTTTTGACACGGTCCATGTGATGGCAGGGGCTATGGGGTCATTCTCTTTTAAAATATACTCTTCTGGATTTTTCTGTTTCCCAAAGAAAACCAAGAGACTATTTGTTTCTAACAGATAACCATGAGCAAAAGAGGTTTCTCACAAGTGCTTCTGACCTTGTACCGGCCAGGCTGAACAAGTGAGATCCCAGGACAGGCTGGTGCTCGGCCCATGCTCACGACGCCACTGTGGGGCTGAGGGTCAGGCAGGGGCTCCATGCTGGAAGCCAGTCAAGGTCTGTCTGTCCTTGGCAGCACTTTTGGGAACATGATTTCTGTATGTATTTTAATCCTCTTGGCCCTCGTTTCCTCATCTATAAATGGAAGACGATGGAAATTTTTGTATGGCGACTTTTCTGCTTTCTCTAGCATTCCGTTTTGTTTTTATTCTGAGTTTGTTCTCCTTGGGTATCTTGGTGCCCCTCCTCCGAGTCTATCCATCACTGACATCAGACTGGGCTTGTGTGTTGGGGACTTCAGGACTATGCATAGAGAACCCCCTCCCCCACTTGTGAGAAGGGTTTTGAGCCCCTGTGAGGGGATAGGTAGTTCCAGCTGGCCTTGGCCCCAGGGTGTGAGCTGAGGTAGCAGTACCTCACCTGTGGGGTTGCAGTGAAGTGCCCGTTGTTCCCTGTTTCTCCTTGTTCACCATGTAAGGCACAGAAGATACATGAGTCTTGAGGTGGTAAGGTGGAGGCTCTGAAGAACTCTAGAAGCTCCTGAAGTTCAGGATTCTGTCAGGTTGTGCAAGTATGTGAGAAGTACGGGAAAAAGAGATGTGCCAGAGTGTGGAGAAAATGTGGGAAAGGTAAGAGAGAAAAGTGCAAGCTCCTTTCTGCAGCTGGGACCATCTCCAGGTGCTGAAGCTCAGAGTAGCATTTCCGGCCGAGCTGTGTAAGGAGACAGAGCAACGTCTTGGGCAGGAGTAGTGCAGTGTCTTGGGTCCCCAAACCAGAGCAGAATGAGTAGCCCAAATAGACAGGGAACTGTCTGGAGGCAGTAGCCAGTGCGTGACCAACGGTCTGCACTCACCTCTTGGTCTGGAGCAGCCAAGGGGCCATTGAGAAAGTCAGCACTGCCCTCTGCTGGAGGTGAGAGTGCAGTTGCTGCTGAAGACTGGTAGAGGAAGCCACCCTGGGGTGTCATTGCTGGGGTGGGCACAGTGGTATCAAAGCAGGACACACAGATGCATTTGGGGACTTGCTTCTGTCCCATATCACCACACCCTCCCTGAGTTTATGTGGTTGACCAGTGCTGAGCACTGGGTCACCCTGGGGTGCTGGGTGGGGCCAGGCAGGCAAGGGCCAAGAGTTCAGAGACTGAGGCTGAGCCTGGCCACAGAGCCACTGCTGCCCCTGCCCCCACACACCCCTACATCAGACAGGCCGCACTATCCGCTCCTGCACCCAACACCCTTCCTGCCTCCTGCTGTGAAGCCCCATGGTGGGCCCAGCGCCAGCCCACCCAGGCTGTACCAGTACAGCACTGCACTCATTGCACCACGTGTTAGGGTCCCAGGCCCCCCAACCCTCACCCTGTCTCAGGAAGGCTGCCCTGGTCTGCTTTTTGCTCAGTGAGCAAGTGGATCCCTCTTGGACCCAGGAGCCATGGGTAGGTACAAGTCGTTTCTGTGTCTCCCTCTCTCCTTGCCCTACTTTCACTCTAATTTTTTAGTGATACGTGTGTGTGCACATGTGTGCATGTAGGTGTGATGCCAGGGTTACACCTGACTTCACCTGGGCAAAGTCTGAGTTGCACTCTACAATTCCCAAGGTAATGCTGGGGGGGGGGGGTTTAGGGACACACCCAAAGGTGCTCAGGGGATCATATGTGGTACCATAATCCATCCTGGGTCAGCCACATGCATGACAAATCCCATCACCACTCTACTGTTACTCCAGCCCCGTTTTGGTTTTTGAACACTGAGGGGTCATTTCAGCCCCTCATTGTAATTGCTGTGGTTATTGAAAATGACCCATTCCAGGGCCGGCGAGGTGGTGCTAGAGGTAAGGTATCTAGCGCTAGCCAAGGAAAGATTGTGATCCCATAAGCCCCCCCCCCCAAGCCAGGGGCAATTCCTGAGCATCAAACGGGTGTGGCCCGAAAAACCAAAAAAGAAAAAAAAAAAGAAAATGACCATTCCTCCCTGAGTCAAGTCCCTTATGGTGACCTGAGTACAGCCTTGCTCTCATCCTGTATAGGCCATCCAGGATCACCCCCCTCAACTCACTCTCTGTGGGATACCCCACTGCCATACTCTTAATCCCAGTTGGCCAAGAGTTTCCAGAGCAGGAAGGTCAGGTTGCAGTGTACATGACTATATTCCAGGTGCCCAACATCAAGATACATGGTCTGAACAATCAGGCCAGCTGAGGAAAGAGACGTCACCCCCATTTGAGAATCTAAACCTGCTTTAAACAGAAGATGAGCTTTAGCCCAGCATCACATTCATCTCTGGAAACCTTGGGGGGGTTGGGATGGCTGGTGAAAGGTGAAATTCTCGTGAACCCTTTCTCCTCCCCACCCCCATCCCCAGTATTGGAGGAGAGCCAGAAAGCTACGTGTTGTCCTGATCGGAGGTCATTGACAGCCCACCTGCCCTTTTGTTTATTCCCATTTTCCTCAGCACAAGACCTGGAACATTCTGCCCTATGGACAAACTTGATTCAGTCCTTTTGGGTGACTCAGTGATCTGTCAAGACCCCTTTCCTAGAGGAAGAGAAGAGGATTCTTTGAGATGGGCCCCCACGAGTACAGTGGGGTCAGAACAGCCCCTTAATGATCAAAGGGAGTGCGTAGCTAGGGCAGGGACCCCAGCCTGGTGTTGCCGAATGAACCAGCCGGATGGGACCTTGGATTGGTGGGGAGCTTGGAAAGATGGGGGGGGGGGGGCTGCTATGTCATGATGGTCACATGTGGCCTTGGCAAGGCAGAATGCTACGGGAAGATGGTCCCAGGAGATGGGGTTTACATCCTTCTCCCAATGTCTTTGCAGATGCGCTGGTTCCCTCCCTCAGAGGCTACTTCTCAGGGCTGGAAATCCCGTCAGTTCTGCTGAACTCTATGTAAGTAACTGGGTTCAACCTCCGTTTGCAGGCAGAGGGTGGGTGGCAGCAGCTCCTGCTCAGTAAACCTCTTCCCTGGTGGTCCTTGTGAAGGACTCAGCACTGCCTCTGAGGGGAAAGCGAGGAGTACTGGTCTGAACCCCGGCCTCCCTGCTGAGGACAGCTGGACAGTCAGACTCAGAGCAAGGACTAAGATTCCCCCAGTGAAGCAACTCATCCTCTTCCCATGCCTACCCCTTATATGGGGTTCCCTGCCACTATCTTTGACTGTCAGCATTGGTTTCCGGGCATACAGTCTTACAGATTGCAAAACGCTTGGGTCTGCAACACTCTGCATGCTGTTTTTTTATTTATTTTGGTTTTGGTTTTAGGTCACACACACCCAGGGGTGCTATGGACTTACTCCTGGTTCTGTGCTGTGCTTGAAAAGGAGGGCAGGGGCCCGGAGAGATAGCACAGCGGTAAGGCGTTTGCCTTACGCGCAGATGGACGGTGGTTCAAATCCGGCATCCCATATGGTCCCCCGAGCCTGCCAGGAGTGATTTCTGAGCATGGAGCCAGGAGTAACCCCTGAGCACTGCTGGGTGTGACCCGAAAACAAAAACAAAATAAAGGAGGGCAGACTAATTCCTGGTGGGGATCAGGAGTCCATATGGGGTGCTAAAGATGGAACCCAGTGGCCACTTGCAAGGCAACTGCCCTACCTGCTGTTCTGTCTCTTCACTACCACTTCCCATCATTTTTTAATTGTCAAGGAAATAGTAAACTGAATTGACATCCTGGTGTCATTTTATCTTAGTCTGACTTAGTTTGACTTTCCATCAACTATCTAATGAATGTTTCCTATCTATGTAGAATTTCTCTTTCGTTTGGCTCTGATTTTTGGCCACACCCGGCCATGATCAGAGATGACTCCTTGCTGTGCTCTCAGGTATTACTCCTGGAGGGACTTAAACCCTTGTTGGCTGCATGTAAAGCAAACACCTCACCAGCTGTACTCTCTCTCCTACCCCCTACATGTAGAATTTATAAAATTTATATAGAATTCCAGATGCCTTTGAGTATCTTGACAGTTTCTATGAACAATTTCACTGTTATGTTGAACTCACTCGGCATGTGAATTTGGAGTTGGAGGTTTTCACCCTGAAGTTACTGTTTTTTTTTTTTTTTTTTTTTTTTGGTTTTTGGGCCACACCCGGTGACGCTCAGGGGTTACTCCTGGTTATGCGCTCAGAAGTCGTTCCTGGCTTGGGGGACCATATGGGATGCCGGGGGATCGAACCGCGGTCCGTCTCCTAGGCTAGCGCAGGTAAGGCAGGCACCTTACCTCGAGCGCCACCGCCCGGCCCCCGAAGTTACTGTTTTTAATGCCATGGTTCTCTCATCGCCTTGTGAGGGGCCTCACTCCTTCAGAGAACAGGAGACAAATAAGGCTGAAGGGGGAAACCAGAGAGATATTGGTACAATTTTGATGTCATATTCTATAACTAGTGTTCACCAAGTCACTCAGCTTGGGCGGCTTGTGTTCTAAGAATACTTCCAAAGAATGCAAGTGTTCTTTCTACCTGGCGCCTTTGTGACATCACCAACACCCCTCTTTGAAACTGACCCAGCACCAGGAAATGAGCAGAGAACAGTGCCCGGGGCCGCCAAGTGGGGTCTGTGCCCTTAGTGACCGGGATTTTTCTGGCCTCACTTTTCACAGGCAAGTTGACCCATGACCTGAAGGCTCATGGGGGATCATGTTGCCTTCACCTCAGTTCCTGCCTCATGGCTGAGTGAGTCCATCTGCGCTTGGAGTAACTAGGCCAGGAGGCAACCAGCAGACTAAACTGACTCTTGTAGTGATGATTTTCTGTAGGAAGACAGCAGAAGAGCCTTTCTATTCTTTTGTTTGTTTGTTTGCTTTTGGGTCACACCCGGCAGTGCTCAGGGGTTACTCCTGGCTCTACTCTCAGAAATCACTCCTGGCAGGCTCAGGGGACCATATGGGATGCCGGGATTCGAGCCACCGTCCTGCATGCAAGGCAAATGCCTTACCTCCATGTTATCTGTCCAGCCCAGCCTTTCTGTTCTTTACCACATGCATTTCAGTAACTTGTAGCACGGCTGTTCAGAACAAATTTATTTCCCAGAGAACTTTGAAATACAGTGAATAGTGGGAGTCGTAAGAGACTCAGGCTAGGAGGATATTGTATTTCTCAATCTCAAAGTGAGACCAGGGAGCTTTTCCCTGAGTGATCTTAAAGGAGTCCTGTTTCATGGAGTACCTTAGATTTCCCTCCATCACAACCCCCAAATGCTATTTTGGGGGTATTTAATGCTATTTAACTGGAGGGGTGTTTCAGGACCATGCGCAGCTGTACTCAGGACTTACTTCTGGTTCTTTGTTCAGGGATCTCAGGACCATATGGAGTGTCATTGAACCTGAGTTGGCCACAGACCTGCCGTATTACTACTCTAGCTCAGTTCAGCATTGGGTTTTCTAGGTGCAGGCTCCATACCCACAAACCTATACCCAATTTGTAAATGTGCCTTCAGCCACTTTCTCATTCAGAAAAGTCCTCATTGTTTTGTTGTGGGGAGGCCGCCCTGTCACCCCTTCACTGGCTCAGCACCGCCATGCTGGGCACCCTCCCTGCTGCCTCCCTCTCTCTTTCCCTAGTTTCTCTCCCCATATCCTGGAGGTATCCTGGGATGAGACACAGGAGACTTGGATGCTCCAGAAAGAGTATTCATGGATTGAAATATAGGATGACATTGAGCACGGTGAGGAGAGGGAACTGGTGACATAGGCAAACCAGGTATGGCCCAAGATCTTCTGTCATCAGCATAGAAAAGGTGAAGATAAGGAAAACCACCTAACTTTAAAAAAGAATGAGGCTGGCCTGGAGCCTCAAGAAGGATTGATTCCCTGTGTCTTCAAATAGACTGGCGGGGATTCTTCATGAGGCAACTCATGGTTTGGTCAGAAGGATCTTTTTCCTTAGTCTCTTGGCCATATGCTGAGCTCAGCTGTCTGAGGACCAAGTGCTGGAGATCAAGTACTGGAGAGCTGAGACCAGGCCACATCATCTTCGGTGATCTCTTGGAAACACATGCATTAGAACTGCAAACATGGCACTGATGGACAGGAAGATCTGAGCAAAGTGGGTCCCTCGAAAGGACCTCTGGAAGGCGGTCCTACATAGTCTTCCTCAGCCAACAGAGCAGGCTTTGACCTCACTATGATGGTGCCAACACAGACAGTGAAAGCAGTGATGACACAATGCCATCCAGACTCTGACCCATAGTGCCCACACACAGACTAGCTTTCACTGTGGACAAATTGGCACAAGCAGATTCCATCCTCCAAATCCCCTACTTTCCCCAGGGCCTTTAGGAGGGATTGTTTACAGCATAGCACATAACACACTTCTACTTCCTATTTACAAAAGGAAAAGTCGGCCAGAGATATAGCATGGAGGTAGAGTGTTTGCCTTGCATGCAGAAGGACAGTGGTTCAAACCCCAGCATCCCATATGGTCCCCTGAAACTGCCAGGAGTGATTTCTTAGCATAGAGCCAGGAGTAACCCCTGAGTGCTGCCAGGTGTGACCCAAAAACAAACAAAACAAAAGGGAAGTCATTGACCAGACTAGATATCTTAAGCTCTTGGTCCCTTCTCTGAGCTTGCCTGGTGCTGGAGATGAGAGTAACATGCACAGCCAGTGTTGTGTATCTCAGACTCCAGATTTGTTTGGTTTGGTTTGGTTTGGTTTGGTTTTTGGGTCACACTTGGCAGCACTCAGAGGTCACTCCTGGCTCTATGCTCAGAAATCACACCTGGCAGGTTCGGGGGACCACATGGGACGCCGGGATTCGAACCACCATCCTTCTGCATGCAAGGCAAATGCCTTACCTCCATGCTATCTTTCCGGCCCCAGATCTACATCCTACAAGGGAGCCTTGTAGACACACTTGGGGAAGGAAGGCCCAGCTTTGGACAGGTGCTACTTCCCACTTAGGAAGTGAGCCCTGGCCTTCTGTGTACAAGGCATTTGTTCAGTCTGTTGAGCTACTGCTGGCCAGCATGCCAGGGCTTTTCTCAGGATGCGCCAAAGTCAGGTTCCTGCAGGACAATGTATATTATCTTGGGATTATACCTGACAATCATCAGAGTGGTCATGATGTATGGTGATGAATCCTGGGTTGTACTGTTACATTTATTGCCTGTAAGACCAGGAAAGAGGAACAGTTTTCTGGTTCCTCTTCAGAGGCAGTGAGCTACATTCTTCAGTATCCAAACAGCTTTAAACCTATTTTCGGGGCCGGGTAGGTGGCGCTGGAGGTAAGGTGTCTGCCTTGCAAGCGCTAGCCAAGGAAGGACCGCGGTTCGATCCCCCGGCATCCCATATGGTCCCCCCAAGCCAGGGGCGATTTCTGAGCACATAGCCAGGAGTAACCCCTGAGCGTCAAACGGGTGTGGCCCAAAAACCAAAAAAAAAAAAAAACCTATTTGGGAGGAGAATTTTCCCCAAACAGGGAAAAGTGAGTTAGGGATTAAGGTGAAGGTAGGAGGATATAAGGAAATATGAAATTCTTGGCTCTGGCCTAGAAATTATAAGCACATGTAGTCATCATTTTAGCAGACCAGAGCCAGGCTGAGAACTAACACGCAGGAGTCAGGCTGTTTCTCACTCAGGTGTTGCACTGGGAGTAAATGATCCAGCTGGTTTGGTGTGGGCACCTCAGCTGCACAGTAGACCCAGTCACCCCCCAGAAGAGCCAGCATCTATTGTGTCCAGGACACCTGGGTGCTGATAGGGACCCTCCTCCTCCTCTGTTACCAAGCTGCCCCCCTGAAGAGCACATGGGCCTGGAGCTGACCATGAAACCCTTCCTTAGAGCAGCAGAGCTCTGAGAGGAGGCACTGTGGAGAATTGCTCTGGCCCAGGGACTGAGCCACTGGCAGCCTTTGAAATGGGTTAGGTGAGGGCACTTCTTAGGGGCACTCAGATGTCCTTGGGTCCAGCTCTGTTCTCAGGAGGCCTCAAACTTAGACAGACATGTAACTCTGGTGGCGGATGTCCAATCCGCTTGTCTGCCTGCACTCCCACCCCCAACCCCACATTGCATCTTCTGCACTTTCCATCCTGTGTAGCTGAGTGCTTCTTGAAGGTTTGAAGGTCAGCAGCAGCAGCCGTCATGGCCTGCTCTCCCTGTCTTTGGCTTGCTCATGGCCCTTCTCCCTAGCAGGAGGTGCAGAGTATTGTTAATGGGGCGTCCTCTCTCTGTCCCAGGTTCCAGGTGTGTGATGGTGGCTGCACTCTGTCTTGTGGGTATTAATGCGATCTTCAGCGGCGCCTACTGCTCTCGACCTGTTCTGCAGAACTGGAGCGTGCCGGTGAGTGGCTGGCCAACGTCTGCAGGGGACTCTGGACAGGGCAGGGCAGGACAGGACCCGTGCAGCTAGAAACAGCAGACTAGCATCCCAAGGCACCTCTGATCCTCAAGGGTTGGGGGGACCAGCCGCTGTCCAGGTGATTCTGAAGCTACTGTGTTCTGGGCTCCTGAGGAACAGCAGGTTAGAGGTTTGAAAATGGAAACTCCCCTCAGCCTTCACGGATGAGGCAGCTTCATTGCAGACCAAAATCGTCCACAGAGACACATTTTTTAAGCCTTTAAACCTTTTTCAGTTATGAGGATCTCGTGGAAATCTCAGCTGCTGCCCAGCTCTCCCTCCTGACTTCCTAATCCAATCCTGTGGGGTATCAGATGACCCTTTGTGACCTGGAGTATTCTTAGAAGCTGCTTCAGAAATAGGGTGATGCCCTTCAGGCGGGTTAGTGTGATGGAGCTTGCCCTGAATTCCACCAGGCTGCAGGGGCTTCTCCAGAGGGGGAAATTTGGACTTGTCTGTTCTTTTTGATCGAGCCCCATTGTCACATCTCAGTTCATTTGCTTCCTAGAAGGATGTGGGCCACCTGGGCAGGCTGAGAAGGCACTATGGAGCTGTTCAGAGAATATAGGAAGAACAGCACATTCTTGCTGGACAGACCAATTTTCTGTGCACTCTGACTCTTCCAGGCCCCTGGAGGTGAGGGAGTACAGTGTTGGCCCTTCTTGGTCATTGAGCCTAGGCTCTTCTTTAAGACCCTAGAAACCACCCAGGGTGCCTGGCAGGCAGGTCACCCCCAGGGAAGGCCCCATTACTCTTACTGCAATGGTCTTGATTCTTTCTGTCAGGGTCACATCCAGCATAGCTGGTGGACCATGTAGGCCCAGGATTGAACCAAGGCTCACACATGCACACCACCCCTTTCAGCCCCTGCCCTCCAGGATGCTTATTCTTTTTTTTGGGGGGGGGCATACCTGTATATGGGTGCCCAGGGCCCCATATACACTGCTAGGGTTTGAACCCTGGTCTGGTGCATGCAAGGCAAGTTCCTTATCTCCTGTCCTATCTCTCTGACCCTTATCAGTTGTTCATAGCATGCTAGTAATGATCATAACCCTCGTTATATCTATTTAATTTGAATTAAAAGTTTTTATTTAGGAAATGCTAGAGGAGAGAGCCCCATAAAGAGAATCGGGTGTGACCAAATCAGGATGGAGTTCCTCACACACAGGACCTTTTTAAAAGACTATTTTTTTCCTCCTCCTGGGGAAATGTAAAAACTGATTCCATTGGGGCCGGAGAGATAGCATGGAGGTAAGGCGTTTGCCTTTCATGCAGAAGGTCATCAATTTGAATCCCGGAGTCCCATATGGTCCCCCGTGCCTGCCAGGAGCAATTTCTGAGCATGAAGCCAGGAGTAACCCCTGAGCACTGCCGGGTGTGACCCAAAAACCACAAAAAAAAAAAAAAAAAGAAAAAAGAAAAAAAAAAAACTGATTCCATTGACCCCATACAGTTTACTTCCTTTTTTTTTTTTTTTTAAAGATTCATTTCAAATCACCATGAGATAGTTAGAAAGTTGTTCATGGTTGAATTTCAGTTTGGTTCAGTATCCAACACCCTCTTCACCACTGCTTGTTTCATGTTTCAATGTCTTTAGTTTGCTCTTGACCTTCCCCCTTGATTCCCCTCTTGCCTGCCTGCCTGCCTCTATAGCAGACATTTTTCTTCTATCTTCCTCACTCCCTTTTTTCCCTTTAAGCACTGGTTTCCAGTATGGTTCCTGAAGTGATACCATGCATATTACTTTATCTCCTCAGCACCCAGACTTGTCCAGAGCAATCATTTCCAACTATCATTGTCGTAATGGACCTTCTCTGCCCTGACTACACTCCTCCACTCTTTGTAGTAGCAAGCTTCCTCCTGGCCCTCATTTCTTTGTCTTAGGGTATTACTTGTTTCTTTTTTTTTTTGTTTTAGTCAGCTGAGGGGCTGAACAAGACTGCAGTCGGTAGGGTGCTTGCTGTGTATGCAGCAGGCCCAGATTCAATTCTGGGCACCCCATATGGTCCCCTGAGTGCTGCCACATGTGGCCCAAAATCAAATAAATAAAATAGTTGTACATGAGCTCAATCAGGAAGTGGGAAGCAGGGAGGGAGGTCAAAAGTCTACAGCCCCCAAACTCTAGAAGGGTCAGTTACTTGGGGTAACTTTAGCATTTGTCCCAGATTTGACTTGGCAGTTCCAGAATCCTGTGTAATACTACAGGAGCATGTTTAGAGGCTTTTCTCTGACCTGAAGGAGATTTATCCAGGGCCAGGAGCTGGCACTGAGCCTGAGAATGGCTGTTGCATGTTGACCCTGGGCGCTTCACAGCTGACCCAAAGACTCAGGTTCAGGGATCTCTCTTGCTCCTGGACAATAGGAATGAAATTCCTCTTCATTTCTAATATTCCTTTGGGTAGCAGGAGACCATTTTCTGAGGCTTCCCCTAGGCTCCCAGTGACACCCTCTCTTCCCCACAGATGTTTCATACCTCTGCTTTCCATTCTGGTTTGTTTACCCCTTAACATGTCTCAGGAAAGACTTAAGAGAATCTGTCCCCCAGCCGGACCCGCTCCCACCCCCCAGGGTGCTTTCTGTTCCCGGATGTCTCCATGTTCTGTTTAAAAGGTCCTTGTTAATACATTCCAAGGCTTGAACTCCGTTCTGAGCTAAAACCCCTTCCTTGTTTACAGGGACTGAAATAGCCACATTTTGACCTTCTATTTGGTCTGGGAACATCTATGGCAGTGTGGACACATTCTTTTCCCATGTGAGAATCACATTTCCACAGCAGAGATAGAAAAGCTCAGAAAACAGCAGAGTCTGTGCCTCTCTTTGCATTTCACGCACATTCTTTTTCACCTCAAAAGATCAGCCATTCTGACCACAGGTGATATGTCAGACCTGGGCATCTCTATGCCTGCTCAGGGACCCAGTAACAATGGGCAGTGTCCAGTTGGGGCCGCTGGAGATGACCCAGTGGGACCAATGTGAGACCCAGCTTTGGTTCCCTTGTCTCTTAAGACCAGGGCATTTTCCAGAGATGGGGGGTGGGGAGTTGGGTCACACCTGGTGACACTCGGGTTACTTCTGGGACTATGCTCAGAAATATCCCCTGGCAGGCTCAGGGTACCATATGGGATGCCATGACTTGAACCACCATCTGTCTTGGGTCGGCCCTGTGCAAGGCAAACGCCCTACCCTACCCTACCGCTGTGCTATCTATCTTGTCTCCCTGGAGCCATGTTCTTGACCTTTGTTCCCTTCTTCTCCTGCCTTGGCTCCACATGTCTGAATTTCTGTCCAATATGTTTCCTAAATTATTCCTTGTGAAAGTCAAACAAGCTGCCAAGACGGCCAGGAGAAAGGCCTCCATGCTGAAGGGATAAGCTCAAGGAAATGAGGCTTAAAACTTAAGATTCAGATAAAGCATCTGTTTATGGCCTAACAAAAGGAAATAACACTAAGCACTGGCACTTGTTGCTAAATGTGACTCATGACCTGATCCAGCAGACCAAAAGTGTCAGATAAGGGTCTTGAGGAGGCACTGGAGATGCAGAGGGTGAGAGTGAATATGAGACAAGTACTAGAGTCTGGTTAGGAACACTGACAAGGAAAGCTGCCCACGTGGAGATGATGCCTTTTCAACTAAATATGTTTGTTTCAGGAGCACTGCTAAATATATTTTCAAAATGAGTCTAGGGGACAGAGATAGTATAGCAGGTAGGGTGTTTGTCCTGCACAAGGCTGACCCAGGATTGATCTCTGGCACCCTATACAGTCCCCCGAGCCTGCCAGAAATGATACTTAAGCTTAGAGCTAGGAATAAGCCTTGAGCACCACTGGGTGTGGCCCCAAAACGATCACAATAAGTATCTCAGGAACTTATATGCTGCTATTTTCTTTATAGCTTCTCCTGCCCTCACACCCCATGTTTCCTTATATAAAATTCTAGTACATCATGTCTTAATTCTGTGAAGACGTTTGTAAGAAAACAAAGGACTTGGGGTTCGGAGAGATAGCATGGAGATAGGGTGTTTGCTTTGCATGCAGGAGGACAGACAGTGGTTCGAATCCTGGCATCCCTGAGCCTGCCAGGAGCGATTTCTGAGCATAGAACCAGGAGTAACCCCTGAGCACTGCCGGGTATGACCCAAAAAAACAAACAAAAACAAAGGAGTTGGAGAAAACTGAAAGAATAATTGAAGTTTGAGAATGCTGGACTTTGTGTGACTTAGTGACTGTCCCAGTCCCTTTTGAAGAAAACCAGCTATATTTTACCAGCTGCAGAGGGAGGATGTCTTAAAAAGACAAATGTCAATTAAACCTTTGCCTTGTGGCTCTAAAGAGAGAACATGGATACCCCTTTACTGACTTGCTTAGGCAAAGTACATTCTGTGTCCCTAGGCACACACCTAATCGATGACATTTTCTGTTTCAGGCTTGAAAAAAACTTGCCCCGTTTTGATTCCTTCAAGACCTTGCCACAGCCTCTATCACACATCTGTTTTTTCCCGAAGAAAACATATATATATAATAAAAATGTTTTGCTCTTTTTGCTTTTACACTGTATAATTTTAAGAAATAGTTTATTATTTGTGAATGCATGATACAACCTACATTTCTGTAGTTTGGAGATATTTTCAAACCGGAACAGAAAAGCTGCCAATGGTACTATCGAGTGTGACTATTTTTCTACTAGATATTAGGAGTATGATAGGATGATGCTGTACTGGGTTGGAGCACTGATTTTTGTATATGATGTTTGAATGCCTATAATTAAAAATACCCATTTCCCCCCTCTAAAAATTAAGCTGCATGTTTGAGGCATTTTTTTTTTAAACATCCTATCAAAATTTCCCTAATCATTGTGAATGTCTAGGTCCTGCTTGCCTGGTTGAGTCCAGGGTGACTAGTCCTGTGTTAGTTGTTAGAACCTCCTGCAGTCCCATTGTGGTCTGGTAGGAATCCCTGCAAGACAATCAACACCCCAGGGGCCTGCACATTGCTGGGCCAAGAAGCCTTTATGTTGGCACCAATTTTTTGCTCCAAGTGTACCCCAGAAGGGTTGACTCATGAAGTCTGACAAGTGCTGGATTTTGTCATTTTCTTGTCTTCCTCTCAGCAAACTGTCATGGGAGCCCTAGACACTCCCAGTTTGCTTGATCGCAGCCAACCCAGCCAGTCTGGCTGCCCCATGCAGTTCTCTCCATAGTGAGCAGCCAGCCTCAGTTGAGCAGAGCTAGCCTCACACTCCTCAGTCTCAGCAGCACCGTGCCAGCACCTCTAAACCCTGTGTGCACTATGGTGCCATCCCCAACCAGGGAAGGTGGGCAGGCTTTGAGAGCCATGCTCTCAGTTGGCCTCAGTTTGCTGCTGCAAGACTTGTCTTCAGAGCTAGAAAGTCCACTTTGTGTTAGAAGCTGACCTGTTTCCAGTGCGTGTGTATGAGAAACATACTGACTTGAGGATTTATATTTGTAGATAGAGCTGAGCCTGAGCCCAATTTTACTTATCTACTCACTGTGTGCTGAGAGTTTTTTTTTAATGATTAGTTGGTTTCAGGTGTTAGGATTATTTTCCATTAGAAATAAAGATGTCAAAAAGCTTTAAAGGACAGCAGGAAATGACAGGAGTGCCTTTGGGTCAGAGGCTCTGACCTAGGCAGAACTAAGGAGAAAAAGCCTTATGGTCAGGCATGAGCCAGCTGTGAGGCCCCACTCCTGTCCCAGCGTTCCCCGCACTCAGCGGGACATCTGTACTCCTGTCTCTAAAGAAAACAACTGCCAGTCTCTTATGCTTTTATAAACTGTTTAAAAGTACTTTTTTCTAATGTCATTTTAAAAAATAAAATGCTCTTTCAGCTCTCATACCATGGCTTGGTAGATTCCTTTGTGCAGGAACAGGCCAGTACAAGTACACCCTATGTTGCCAGGTCCAGCGTACTTTCCTGTCCTCAGGGATGGTCTATGAGCAAAGGGCAGAGACAAGAGGGAGACAGAGCCCCACAATGCCCTTCCATGCTGCCTCTCTTCTGCACCTTTCAGCCATCACTAAGAAGGCCTGAGTGACAAAGCTTTATTAAACAAGTCTGTCTGCGAAGTCTTAAGTGATAATGGTTGCTGATTTATGACCATGGCCATGATAAACTTTTAACATCCTCTGGAGGGGAATATCACTGCAAAGCCTTGCTGGGCTCAACAGGGTCTGAGCTGGGACATTAGAGGACTTCACAGATCAGATCTGGGACCTTCCAGCTCAGGTCGTCCTGCATAAGGTCACCTGTCCCTGGCTGTAAAGACAACACTTGCCAAGAGAATTAAGGAATCGGACAGTATAAGGGAGAAAAGCTGGGAATTTCCAGCCTTATGGACTTAAAGCTGACAGAGTTGGGACCGGAGCAGGAAGGCTCTACCTTGCTTGCACTAGCCTAGGCCAGACCGCGGTTTGACCCCCTGGTATCCCATGTGGTCCCCCAAGCCAGGAGCGATTTCTGAATGCATAGCCAGGAGTAACCCCTGAGCGTCACCGAGTGTGGCCCAAAAAGCCAATAAATAAATAAATAAATAAATAAATAAATAAATAAATAAATAAATAAATAAAGCTGACAAGAGAGTGCAGCCTTTCCGCTTAGTTCGAGTTTCATTATTGACTACTAGACTCAATCCTCCTGGAGAGAGGAGGGCCAACACGCTTAGCAAGCTGAAGTATTTAATGTTAATTGAGCCTAGGTGGATCTTTACATTTCAAAAAGTTGTGTTTAGCTGCACCTGGCTATTGTCATTTCTGTGTGTTTTTGAGTGATAGAGGGGAGGCACAGACGACCAGTCCATGCTCCTACTGAGAACAAATTGAACCTCCCAGCCTCAATGGCTTCTGGGAAATGGCCTTTCTCCGAGTGTGCCTTCTGCTGCTGGGCACTTTGGAAATACTGGCTTCAAGTGCAGGAGGCCCAGGTTCTATTCCCAGCACTTACCACCCTGAGCACAGCTAGAAGCTACCTACCAAGTACCAAGTGTGGCCACAAAACCAAAGGAGTAATTCCAGATCATAGAATATGGGGTAGAGTCTTGCCTTGTATGCAACCAATTCCTGCTGGGCTGATCCTGAGCACCATCCTGAGCAGAGACAGTCAGATTCTTGAGTACTGGATATGACTAAAGTTTCTCCCCTCCCCCACAAAAAATACACCAAGGCATTCCATACAGTTATTTCCTGGCTTTAAACTCACTGGATCCAGTGCCTGTGTATGTACGTACTTGGCTGCCTTCCTCTTTGGAGTTCCGAGTCCTGGTGCTCCTGAAAAGATTAGGGTGGTTGGGGGTGTCTGTATTATGTCCACACTCAGCAATGCTTAGGGGTTACTCCTGGCTGTATACTCAGGAATTACTCCTGGTGGTGCTCAGGGGACCATATGGGATGAATTGGCTACATATAAGGCAAATGTTCTCTACCTGCTTTACTGTTCCAGTTTCTGGCAATGTTGAGAAGGCATGATTGATAGCCCTGAACCCTCAAGCAGCACAAGAATTGATGCACTTGGGCTTTATGGTCTTATGTTTTGTTTCCTAGCAATGCTCAGGCAAATATGGGACCAAAGATGGCACACCAGCCTCCCATATGCTTCCCATGTACTCAACCAATGGAGTTATGGATCCAGTCTGAAGAATTCTGAGTGCCTGTGTCAGAGACATGCAAGAACTAAGTTGACTTCCCTCCAATTCTGCTCAGAGCCAACACCTCACTCAGGGATCATTCTAGGAGACCATAAGGGTGCAGGGAACTGAATCTTGAGTTTGCTGCACCCAAGACACCCTGCCCTGCTGTCCTGGTTGGTTCACAGATGGTCATTTCTGAGTGCTTTGGGTGAAGTGTGCTGGGAAAGCCATCCAGCTAGAGCGGAGACAAGTAGATTATGAAGGTTCTTTTTCACTCAGTCCTCACTGTCATGCCCTCCTATGTCATCAACTTTATAACATTCTTAGAAGGTAGAGTATCTCTGCCTGAAACGTTACCTGAAATACTGGTCTTCCAAATGCCTCCATGACAATTCTAATGATTGATACTGAAAAACAATCCAGTTTCCCAACTGGATTCCCAAGTGTAGGAAGATGCCTACACTACCACAGTACAAGTTCTATATGCCACTGCTACAGAACATCCTGAGTGGGTTATCCTAGCCAATTGGCCTTGTGTCCCTAGGAGAAACAAACTGGAAACTTCATCAAGGACCATCCACCAGTCTCCAGCGACAGGTGCCGGCTGCAGGCAAATTGCCACTGCTTCCAGAATGCACACCATATGGCTCTACTTTCCAGTGGCAGTCCCTGCAAAAAAGGAGAATGTGGGCCAGAGCACAATGGCAGGACATTTGCCTTGCATGTGCCAGCCTGGGACAGACCCGGGCTCGATTTCCAGCATCCCATGTGGTCGTCTGAGCATAGAGCCTGAGCGCCACAGGGTGTGGCCCTCTCTCCCCCCAAAAAAGGGGAGAATGTGCTGGTCAAAACAGCCTGAAACCATCCTTGCCCAATGCTTGAAATTCTACCAATACTTTACCCATGCCAATTAACTCTAAATTGGATGTTTAACAGACATGTTTTTGTTTTTTTTTTTTCCTTGGCAGGCTTGGGGGACCATATAGGGTGCCGGGATTAGAACCAGAGTCTGTCCTGTGTTGACCACGTGCAAGGCAAACGCCTTACTGCTGTGCTTTCGCTCCAACCCCATTATGTTTTTTAAGAAAAAAACATCCTGCCTTCAAAAGAAAAAAAAAAAGGCAAGAAATGGTTATTTCCCAGAACAAAGGAGCACTGCTTTCCTACAACTAGAATTTAAGTCTGGTTGTGAGGGACTTAGCAAGAGATCTCAGAATGACAGTCAAACACAAGAGAATCCTCTTTAGCTATTCCTGGGACTTGCACCACATAATTCAGGCTATACTTCATTCATTTCTCTAATATCCTTTCATTTTCAACTGAAAATTTTTGTTTATGGGCTATACCTGGCAGTGCTCAAGGGTGTTGAGTCCAGATTGCACTCTTGGCAGGCTTGGGAGACTATGGGATGCTGAGAATCAAAATGGCTGTGTGAAAGGAAAATAATACCTGCTGTACTATTCCAGCCCTCTCAACTGAAAAAAAAAGTGCTTTTTGTTTTTGGCCCACAATGGGAATGCTCGGGGGTTACTCCTGGAAGGCTCAGGGGACCATATGGGGTGCCTGGGATTGAACCCAGGTTGACAGTATGCAAGGCAAACTCCCTCTAGCCTTCAACTGAAAATATTTGAAAAGATAAGCTTTTTGTTTTTGGTTTGGGGTCACACCCAGGAGTGCTCGGGTTATTCCTGGGTCTACACCCAGGGATCACTTCTGGTGGGCTGTGGGTGTTCTGAGGGTTGAACTGAGGTTATTTATGTGCAACGCAAATGCCCTACCCACTGTACTGTTGCTCTAACCCTTAAAAGTTAAATCTTGCATTTAACATCCTTTGATGGCTAAGTCCTGCAAAGTTCAGAGTGGCTAAAGTCACTGGTTGTCCCAGGGTCCTCCTAGACAGGGAGCTAATTAGTACAAACTGCCCTTGCCATATTTCAGAAATTACAAGTCACACCTAATGGAAATTGGTTTATGAAGAAAAAATCATGGGACCGGAGTGATACAACACAGTGACAGAGTGTCTGACTTGCAAGCTGCCAACCTGGGACATACCCAGGTTCGATCTCTGGCATCCCATATGGTACCCTGACTCTTTCAAGAGCAATTTCTGAGCCCAGAGCCAAGAGTGGTCCCTGCGCACCACTGGGCATAGCCAAAAAAAAAAAAAAAAAAAATGAAGAAATTGTTCTTTCAACCATGACCAAAATTAGGTCAATAGTGTCAGCTTCTATAAAAAGGAGAGAAGCAAGTGTCCCACAGTCTAATTTGAGAAATGGTTGCTAAGTGCTCCCTGAAGCTTCACCATACCTGTCTCCAACAAACTACACACACTTAATAAAAGGTTACTTAAGGGGTGCTCGCTTCGGCAGCACATATACTAAAATTGGAACGATTAGCATGGCCCCTGCACAAGGATGACATGCAAAAGGTTACTTAAGGGGCTGGAGCAATAGTGCAGTGGTAGGGCCTTTGCCTTGCACAGAGCTGATCCAGGACAGACGATGATTCAAATCCCAGTATCCCATATGGTCCCCTGTGCCTGCCAGGAGGAACTCCTGAGCACCACCAGGTGTGACCCTAAAACCAAAAAAAAAAAAAAAACAAAAACAAAAAATGCAAAATGGGCCGATGAGGTGGCGCTAGAAGTAAGGCGCCTGCCTTGCAAGCACTAGCCAAGGAAGGACCAAGGTTTGATCCCCCGGTGTCCCATATGGTCCCCCCAAGCCAGGGGCAATTTCTGAGCACTTAGCCAGGAGTAACCCCTGAGCATCAAGCGGGTGCGGCCCGAAGGAAAAAAAAAAAAAAGAAATGCAAAATGGAGCAAGGAAAACGTCTTCAACAAGTGCTATTGGCACATCTGGTCGCCACATGCCAAAAAAAAAGGGGGGTGGGGGACTCAGACCTCCATCTAACAACATGCACAAAGGCCAATCCAAATGGATTATTAAAGACCTTGATATCAGGCCCAAACCATAGATAGATAGAACAACATGTAGGTAAAATACTCCATGACATCGACACTAAAGGCATCTTCAAGGAGGAAACCACATCAAACAAGTGGAAGCAGAGGTAAACTGAAGGGACTATATTAAGCTGAGAAGCTTCTGCACCTCAAAGGAAATAGTGACTAGGATACAAAAGCCACCTACAGAATGGGAGAAACTATTCATCCAATATCCATTAGATAAGGAGCTAATATCCATAATATACAAGGTATATCAAAAGATGGGGAAAAATGGACAATTCCTCAAAGAAATAAAAATGGCCAAGACACAGGAAAAATGTTCCACATCACTAATCATCAGGGAGATGCAAATCAAAACAACAATGAGGTACCATTGTGTGAGGTACACCACAGAGACTGACACACATCACAAAGAGCAAGAACAATCAGAGTGCTAGCAGGGATGTGGAGAGATAGAAACTCTTATTCACTTCTGGTGAGAATGCTGTCTAGTCCAGCCTTTATGGAAAACAATATGGAGGGGCCGGAGAGTTAGCATGGAGGTAAGGCGTTTGCCTTTCATGCAGAAAGTCATCAGTTCGAATCCCGGCATCCCATATGGTCCCCCGTGCCTGCCAGGAGCAATTTCTGAGCATGGAGCCAGGAGTAAAGTAACCCTGAGCACTGCCGGGTGTGACCCTAAAACCACACACACACACACACACACACACACACAAAATATGGAGATTCCTCAAATAATTGGAAATTGAGCTCCCATATGATCCAGCTAACCCACTCCTGAGAAACACTACCTGAGAAACACAAAAACGCCTTCCTCATACCTATAATCATTGCAGTGCTATTTATAATTGCCAGACTCTGGAAACAACCAAGATGCCCTTCCTTCAACAGATGAATGGCTAAAGAAACTGTGTACATATACACAATGGAATATTATGCAGGTGTCAGAAGAAATGACATTTTTATATACCTAGTTGTACATGGAATCTACCATGCTGAGTGAATTAAGTCAGAGGGAGATAGACACAGAATAATTTCACTCATCTATGGGTTTTAAGAAAAACAAAAAAGGAAATTACTCAGGGCAGGCTTAGGAGACCATATGGAATGCCAAGGATCAAATGGGTTGGGGCCAGAGCGATAGCACAGGGATAAGGAATTTGCTTTGCACGCAACTGATCCAGGATGGACCTGGGTTTGATCCTCCGCATGCCATATGGTCCCTGAGCCAGGAGCGATTTCTTAGCGCAGAGCCAAGAGTAAACCCGGAGCGCTGCCAGGTGTAGCCCCAAAACAAAAATAAAAACAAGCCTTACCTCCCACAAACCACAAACGGCAAGTAAAAACAGCTAACGGGAAAATTAAATGTAGTCTCCTCTCTACCTCAGAAAATTAAATTCTCCAATTATTGCCAGTAAGTGAATTTTCCCATTTTAAGTTCACACTAAATGCCCTGCTTCTGCATCAGAACTGTTTTTGGGGAGGGGAGTACTGTATTTTCCGGCATATAAGACGACTTTTGAAATAAAAAAAAGTCAACCGAAAATCTGGGGTTGTCTTATATACCAAGTATATCCCGAAAAATGTTTCAATATACCGCTAAACGAAAACTGTCTGAATATTGCCACAAAACTAATTTTCCAACTCGATCCTGCACCAATCACTGCAAGGCTGCTCGGACCGCCTCTCTAACTCAGCCAATTCCAAACAGGCATTTTGTGCATGCAAATTAGACAATGTTCTGAACCTGAATCTACACTGTAAAAAGCCTGCTCAGGGGCCGGAGAGATAGCGTGGAGGTAAGGCGTTTGCCTTTCATGCAGAAGGTCATCAGTTCAAATCCCGGCGTCCCATGTGGTCCCCCCGTGCCTGCCAGGAGCAATTTCTGAGCCTGGAGCCAGGAATAACCCCTGAGCACTGCTGGGTGTGACCCAAAAACCACAAAAAAAAAAAAAAAAAAAAAAAGCCTGCTCAGATTGGCCAGAGTCAGAGAGGAAGTCTATTACAGTAGAACCTTTGAACCTTTGCTTGTTGTGATTGGCTCACTGTGGTACATACAGTTGCAGCACAGGAACATTCTGATACTGTGAATATAGGCCTAAACCTATGTTTTAACTGCAAAATTAGGGGGTCGTATTATACGTCAGAAAATACGGTAATCTGTGATTACAAATAGCTCCCTGCATAAAAGGAAGGAACACCTTCCTGATGCCTCCTGGATCAGAACTAATGGGATGTCTACACTGCCAATACTTGGTTCCCCATATATCAAGTGTTCCTCCCCCCGCAGTCCTACCACCATCGAGCCACTCTTACAGGATGTGACAGCAGTCATCCGTGCTACCTTTTTACACATTTTCCAGAAGCAACTACTTTAGCTATGTCTTTAAAAAAAAAAACCTCCAGTTATTGTGATGAATTATAGATCAAAGGCACTCCAGACTATCTTAGATTTTAACTCACTCAGCCAGTCATTCTAGTTGTTTCTAAGTGATTTGCAGGTCAAGCAGAAAAGAGCAGAGGCAAGAACAAAGCTCAAATTTTTAACTTAAATATCTGGTGGAAACTTCCTTCTTCCATCCTCTTTCCCTTCCTTCCTCCTTCTCTCCCTCCCTTTCTTTCCAAGAAAGAAAAAGTATATACATATATTTACATATATGTGTGTGTGTATTTTATATATATGGTGAATAGACATGTCTTAAAGACCCAAAAGAATAGCAAAGATGGGCCCGGAGAGATAGCACAGCAGCGTTTGCCTTGCAAGCAACCGATCTAGGACCAAAGGTGGTTGGTTCTAATCCCGGTGTCCCATATGGTCCCCCATGCCTGCCAGGAGCTATTTCTAAGCAGACAGCCA
This sequence comes from Suncus etruscus, assembly GCF_024139225.1. Classification (NCBI taxonomy): domain Eukaryota; kingdom Metazoa; phylum Chordata; class Mammalia; order Eulipotyphla; family Soricidae; genus Suncus; species Suncus etruscus. The sequence goes on from NC_064851.1 coordinate 137,837,419, forward strand.
GGAGTGACCCCTGAGCACTGCCGGGTGGGGCCCAAAAACCAAAAAAAAAAAAAAAAAAAAAAGGAATAGCAAAGATAGTTCTTTCTCTTAACTATGATCAAACACAACTGGGCTTCTATAACAAAGACAATGCGGAGGAATTTTTCTTCAAAAAGGTATCAAGTCTTAACGAGAAAACACAAGGGAATGCAATAACGTAAAAAATGTGTGTGATAACTGAGCAAGACAGTTATCAAGCCAGTTCATCAAGTACTGGTGAAAAACAATTTAGCTAGAAACCTCTGATAACACCAAGTTAGCAGTAAACATCTTACCTTAAGACCCGTGACTGACAGAAGCCTTAATAAATGATTCCACACAAAACACAACTGATTCAGATGTTAAAAATACATTTCCAGGGCCCAGAGAGATAGTACAGCGGCGTTTGCCTTGCAAGCAGCCGATCCAAGATCTAAGGTGGTTGGTTCGAATCCCAGTGTCCCATATGGTCCCCCATGCCTGCCAGGAGCTATTTCTGAGCAGACAGCCAGGAGTAACCCCTGAGCACCGCTAGGTGTGACCCCCCAAAAAAAAATACATTTCCAGACTTAGCTCACAAAACAGAACAGTATAGATCACAAAAGTAGGCATCTGGGGCTGGAGAGATAGCATGGAGGTAAGGTGTTTGCCTTGCATGCAGAAGGTCGGTGGTTTGAATCCCAGCATCCCAACTGATCCCCTGAGCCTGCCAGGAGTGATTTCTGAGCGTAGAGCCAGGAGTAACCCCCTAAGCGCTGCCGGGTGTGACCCAAAAGCCAAAAAAAAGTAGGCATCTATTTTTGCCATGCACTTGGCCAACCTGGATTCGATCCGGGCATCCCATATGTTCTCCAAGCCTGCCAGGAGCAAATTCTGAGCACAGAGCCAGGAGTAACCCCTGAGCACCTCCAGGTGTGGCCCCAATTCCCCCCCCCCAAAAATAAAGAGTAGGCATCTAAACTAGCTTCATACTCTTATTTATATTAAACCTACTCCTTACAAACAAAGCTTACATTTTACTTTTCATGTTTTGGGTCTCAGAAATGGTAAGCTAATGCTGTAAATGGAAGAAGCAAAGAGGTTATAAAGAGAACTAGAATGGGTCGTAGAGAGTCAGGGTTAAGGCACTTAAAAGTGGCTAGTCCGTATTTAAATCTTGGCACTATATTTCAGGGGTCCTGAAATGACCCCTGAGCAGTGCTGTAAAACAAACAAACAAAAAAACCACACTCTCCCCAACCACCAAAAGGATCCAAAATAATAAAAGAACCTCTTAACTGTTAATTGCTTTTATAGTTCACAATTTTCATTTATAACTTGTAGGCTCTAATTTGCCCAAAGAACACAGCAAACATGACAAGGACCTAGGTAATTTGTCATTCAAGGCACAAAGGCATACAGAGAAATCCCCTCAACTCCTAAGGACTCGCACATATTTGATAATTCCAAACAGCTTGTTAGTAATGGGCAGAACTGAGTAATCTACAGTGGAAAGAGCTCTGGGTGAGACTATAAAGGTTGGGACTGATGCTCAGGTTTACAAGAAGCCTGTTCATCCTTGGGAAAGGTGTAAAAGCATGACCTGCAAAATACAAGGCACTAAAAACTAGTATGTCCTGTGAAAACATTAAAAATCACCTGTATTATTACTGCTTTACTGACTAACAAGAGGCCCCTTGCATTGCATCCCTTGTGGGATACTATGCTAAGTCACACAGTACACCTCCTGAGCAGACTTCCATAACACCCCTAATAGGGGTCTGTGGGAGGTAAGCCCAGAAGTGCTGGAACCAAGAAGGAAAAACAAGAAATAAATTACTAGTATCTAAGGGTTCCTTCTACAATGATTTTATTATAAATACGTTCTGAGGGAATAAACAAATATTGTGTTCAAGATTATCTGCAAACCTGTTCCAAAGTAATAAAAGGCAGAATGGAACCAACCAGGGACCACTGAGTAGAGATAAATAGCAAAGACATCTGCATGCCATGCTAATAAGCACCTTTCCCCCATGACGTTAAGAAATTTAAAGGAAGGATCACATTTCTCGTGAGCCACTCCATTCAAACAGGTTCTGAGTTTGGTGATTTGTTTTGTAAACTGTACTGCTGCTCTCCTCAGTCCTAGGAAGGCAATCAGTCTCCAGGTCACAGCAACCACAACAAAGCTCTTGACAATTTGTAACTCCGCTCAGGGCCATTCTGCATACTATTTGCTCGGAGCCATGTCTGAGTAGTCCTTCAGCACTCCCGCCAAGTGCTCATTATGAGTCTTAAACCTCCGCTTTTTCTGTGAAGCTGGTTTTTTCCTTCTCTGAATAGGGGCCTAGAGGAAAAGGTAAAAACACAAAACAATAACTACTACTACCAATGACAATACAATGAGTTACCCAAAAATGCTGAGAAACCAAAACCAACAAGGTTTTTACCCTTTTTTCCTTAAGTTTTTTGGCTACACCTGGTGATGTTCAGAGGTTACTCCTGGTTATGCACTCAGAAACATCTCCTAGCTTGGGGAACTATATGGAATACTGCAGTCTGTCCTAGATCAGCCACGTCAAGGCAGATAGATGCCCTACCTGCTATGCCACCACTCCAGCCCCACCCTGTTTTCTGCTTTGAAGCCTGGCTGTGTAAACCTTACCAAACACAGCATTTGCCTCGCCTAGGGTCGGCAACCTGCTGCTCTTTTGAAGTTTAGCCACAGCTCCGACAGCAGGGCCAATAGCAGGAGGGGTGGAGAGTGGTATCACTTACCTCCACTACCTCCCAATGCTGTGTGGCAGGTTGCCGTCGCTAGGCAACCACAGAGTCCCTGTCCTGGCCCAACCTCCCCCTCACATCACAGCTTGTGAAGTCACTGAGGGCACACTAAGAGTGCATGCACCTCTGCACTGGGGAGGAGAAGACTACTGTGAGAGAAAAAGGGGAGAAAGAAAAAGATGACAGAGGACTGGAGTAAGAAAAAGAGGGCTTGCAGTGTGAACATTACTGGGAGTCGGGTCAGTACAGTGAATGGAGAACAAGAGTCTGAAAGAGAAAAAACAATAGCCAGGTTAAAAAAAAAAATAAAAAATTGGGGCCGGGCGGTGGCGCTAAAGGTAAGGTGCCTGCCTTCCCTGCGCTAGCCTTGGACGGACCGCGGTTCGATCCCCTGGTGTCCCATATGGTCCCCCAAGCCAGGAGCAACTTCTGAGCGCATAGCCAGGAATAAACCCCTGAGCGTTATCGGGTGTGGCCCAAAAACCAAAAATAAATAAATAAATAAAAAAATAAAAAATTAACAGCGGCTAGAGCAGTGGCGCAAAGCAATAAGGCATCTGCCTTGTGTGTGCTAGCCTAAGATGGACCACGGTTTGATCCCCTGGGTTCCATATGGTCCCCCAAGCCAGGAGTGATTTCTTTTTTCTTTTTTTTTTTTGTGGTTTTTGGGTCAGACCCGGCAGTGCTCAGGGGTTATTCTTGGCTCCAGGCTCAGAAATTGCTCCTGGCAGGCACGGGGGGACCATATGGGGTGCCGGGATTTGAACCAATGACCTCCTGCATGGAAGGCAAACGCCTTACCTCCATGCTATCTCTCCAGCCCCGCCAGGAGTGATTTCTGAGTGCATAGCCAGGAGTTACCCCTGAGCATCAAAGGGTATACCCCACCCCCAAAAAAAAACAAAATAATAAAAAGGGGCCAGAGAAATAGCATGGAGGTAAGGCATTTGCCTTGCATGCAGAAGGACGGTGGTTCAAATCCTGGCATCCCATTTGGTCCCCCGTGCCTGCCAGGAGCGATTTTTTGAGTGTAGAGTCAGCAATAACCCCTGAGCAATGCTGGGTGTGAACCAAACAGCAAAAAAAAAAAAATTTAAATTAAATTAAAAAGCAGATACTAATTTTTGTTGTTGGTTAAGCATGGGGGACAGGTCCTTTTATAAGGTGACACTGTAGGAAAGTTGTGGCTATTATATAAAAATATTTTAAAATAAATATTTACATGTTATATTCAATTTATTTAATTTACAAAATATTGGAGGACCTGATGGTGTTTCTTTTTTGTTTTTGGGTTTTGGGTTTTTTGTTTTTTTTGTTTTTTTTGTTTTTTTTTTGCTTTTTAGGGCCACATTCAGTGACACTTAAGGGTTACTCCTGGCTTGGGGGAACCATATGGGATGCCAGAGGATCGAACCACGGTTCATCCTAGGTTACCGCATGCAAGACAAATGCCCTACTGTTTGCTCTACTGCTCGAGCCCCTGATGAATTGTTTTCTTTTTTCTTTTTCTTTTTTTTTTTTTGGTTTTTCAGGCCACACCCTTTTGATGCTCAGGGGTTACTCCTGGCTAAGCGCTCAGAAATCACCCCTGGCTTGGGGGGACCATATGGGACGCCGGGAAATCGAATCGCAATCCTTCCTTGGCTAGCGCTTGCAAGGCAGACACTTTACCTCTAGCGCCAGCTCACCGGCCCCTTCTTTTTTATTTTTAGGTGACTTGTTAATTGTTAATTTAATGTTTATTCTATGAGAAGGAGTAATTCTGCGGAGGTCAAACAAAGAAATCATTTAAAAAAAAAAAACATCGTTCATATCTCTCAGATGATAGCTTACATGCCTGTATGAAAATGAAGGTAACATCTTACAGCCCTGATGTACAGACATTGTGCACGGAGATTCAGGAGCAAAACTCTCGTTAAACAGGTAAAGAACTGGGCCTGGAAAGATAGCACAGCAGCGTTTGCCTTGCAAGCAGCCAATCCAGGACCAAAGGTGGTTGGTTCGAATCCCGGTGTCCCATATGGTCCCCCGAGCCTACCAGGAGCTATTTCTGAGCAGACAGCCAGGAGTAACCCCTGAGCACCACCGGGTGTGACCCAAAATCAAAAAAAAAAAAAAAGGTAAAGAACTCAGATTGGAGAAACTGGGACCATAGAGATAGCATGGAGGTAGGGTGTTTGCCTTGCATGCAGAAGGTTGGTGGTTTGAATCCCGGCATCCCATATGGTCCCCCAAGTCTGCCAGGAGCGATTTCTGAACATAGAGCCAGGAATAACCCCTGAGTGCTGCCAGGTGTTACTCAAAAAACAAACAAACAAACAAAAAAGATCGGAAGGACTGCTTTTTCCTACGTACCACTTTCTTTGGTCCAGAGTCCTGCATGGAAGAAATACCCTGTCGCTTGAGATACTCTTCAATTTTCTCCTCATCCATGGAATCCACAGTGACACTCCTCCACAGTTTCTGAAATTCTGTGCCAAAAAGATAATTGTTTCACAACAGATATTTACATGCTCTAGCATCTCAGTGATGGAAATCCAACATTAAGTAATACTTCCTCTGGCCTAAAAGAGCACATCTCAGATTCCACCATAAAAGAAAGGAAATAAGAGTAGTGGAGGGCTGGGAACAGATTCTATTCTCTTCTTAGACAGTGAAGGGAAAGTGATGGCAGCTCCTGCTTTCCAGAAGAAAGTCCACTGACACTCTCCTTTTACTACACCCTCAACAACCTCCACTGAGAGGGTTACAATTCCTGCTCACCACCCCTGAGGTGAATATAGTCCACTGCCCCTTCTAAGATTAAGAGCACAGGGAGAGCCGGAGCAGTGGCGCAAATGGTAAAGTGTCTACCAGCTATGGCCCAAGAAGCAAAAAAAAAAAAAAAAAAAAAAGAGCACAGGGAGATTAGAAGTCAGCATTTTCTGTTGATAAAGAGCCTGAAAGCTGGTGACAAAGATGATGGGGGTGGAGAACAGTGTCTCAATATCCAAACAGGGGGCCGGAGAGATACCGTTTGCCTTTCATGCAGAAGGACAGTGGTTCGAATCCCGGCATCCCATATGGTCCCCTGTGCCTGCCAGGAGCCATTTCTGAGCATAGAGGCAGAAATAGCCCCTGAGTGCTGACGAGTATGACCTAAAAACCAAAAAAAAAAAAAGAAATCCAAACAGAAAAGAACTGCTTTGAATCCCCTGAAAGCAGCATACACTGTCCCCTAGAGGACCAGGGCTCTTCATCCACAACATCATCTTTTTTGGAGGAAGGGAGCTACGGGGCATGGGGCGGGGAAGGACAGGATTTCTTCCATGGTGTTCAGCGGCTCCCACGGCATCTCCCAGAAATTCCCAGGTAACCAAGCCAATAAATGGCTTATGCAAGGGTCCAAAAATGCCAAGGCTATCCCAGTGCTAGGGCCCACCAGGGCCACTATAGTGGTGTTCAGGGGAGTCCAGAGCTATATCCAGTATTGTTTGAGAGAATATGATGCTAAGGATCCAAAGATCAAGTACAATCAATGCCTGAGTTCTAACCCCTTTACTCCAAGGTCTCTAACATCACAAAAGAACTAGAAATTGGGTCAATGAAAGTTAAGAGGGAAGGGGGCAGGAGGATCTTAAATTCTACACCCAGGGCTGGGAAGCTGGGAACTGGCTCAAAGAGTTGAAATACAAGCTCCACAAGCCAGAGCCCATTTAAATCACCAGCTTCACGGTACCTCAAGTCCCAAACTGAAATAGCACCCTGTATACCTCCTGGTGTAGCTCTAAGAGGGGAAAAAATTCTTTCGCTAATAACAAGCTCAAATACCTGGCCCTTTACATCAACATGCCATTTTATTTTTTATTTTGTTTTGGTATTTTGGGGTCACACCCGGCAGTGCTCGGGTTACTCCTGGCTTTGCGCTCAGAAATTGCCCCTGACTTGGAGGACCATATGGGATGCTAGGGATTGAACCCGCATTCATCCTGGGCAGCCTGGTATGAGGCAATGCTATGCTATTGCTCTGGCCCCACTGAGGATCCGTTAATTAATTTATTTATTTTTGGTTTTTGGGTCACACCCAGCAGCACTCAGGGGCTACTCCTGGCTCTATGCTCAGAAATCGCCCCTGGCAGGCTTGAGGGACCATAAGGGATGCCAGGATTCGAACCATCCAAAAAAAAAAAAAAAGAAGAAAGTGGCTGAAGGGGGCCGGGCGGTGGCGCTGGAGGTAAGGTGCCTGCCTTGCCTGCGCTAGCCTAGGACGAACCGCGGTTCAATCCCCCGGCGTCCCATATGGTCCCCCAAGAAACCAGGAGCAACTTCTGAGCGCATAGCCAGGAGTAACCCCTGAGCGTCACAGGGTGTGGCCCAAAAACCAAAAAAAAAAAAAAAGGATTCGAACCATCATCCTTTTTCATGCAAGGCAAATGCCCTACTGCTGTGCTATCTCTCCGGTCCCTGAGGATCCTTTTAAATTGTTTCTGTCCTTTTAATTCCTTCCTTTTTTATTTTTACTTATTTTTTAATTTATTTAAAAGAATATATCACATAGTTGACATAATTGATCATAATACATTTGCTTTAGGAAGAACAAAGGCAAATTTATTTTAAAAGTACTTGTTTGGGGCCTGGAGAGATAGCACAGCGGCCTTTGCCTTGCAAGCAGCTGATCCAGGACCAAAGGTGGTTGGTTCGAATCCCAGTGTCCCATATGGTCCCCCGTTCCTGCCAGGAGCTATTTCTGAGCAGACAGCCAGGAGTAACCCCTGAGCAACGCCAGGTGTGGCCCAAAAATCAAAAAAAAAAAGGACTTGTTTGGGCCCGGAGAGAGATAGCACAGCGGCGTTTGCCTTGCAAGCAGCTGATCCAGGACCTAAGGTGGTTGGTTCGAATCCTGGTGTCCCATATGGTCCCCCGTGCCTGCCAGGAGCTATTTCTGAGCAGACAGCCAGGAGTAATCCCTGAGCACCGCCGGTGTGGCCCAAAAACCAAAAAAAAAAAAAAAAAGTACTTGTTTATTTTTGAGCATGCTCTAATTTTATCAGATATACCAGGCTTACCATATTCCCCCAAACTTAGATTCAATCATTTCTCTAAGGAATCCCAACTTTCCCTGAAGAATAGTTTAGAAATCAAGTTCTGGGGCCGAAGCGCACAGCCGTAGGGTATCCCATATGGTCCCCCAAGCCAGGAGTGATTCCTGAGCGCATAGTCAGGAGTAACCCCTGGGTTATTGGCATCACTAGGTATGGCCCAAAAAAAAAAAAAAAACAAAGAGGAGAGAGAGAGAGAGAGAGAGAGAGAGAGAGAGAGAGAGAGAGAGAGAGAGAGAGAGAGAGAGAGAGAGAGAGGAGAGAGAGAGGAGACGGAGAGAGGGAGAGAGAAAGAGAGAGAGAGAGAAATCAAGATGTGAATATTCTGTTTAATATTGCTAACAATATTTAAAATGCACACACAGGTCCAGAGTGATAGCATAGAAGTACAGTGTTTGTCTTGCACAAAGCTGACCCAGGACGACCTGAGTTCAATTTCCAGCATCCCATATGGTACCCTGTGCCTGCCAAAAGCAAATTCTGAGCAAAGAGCCAGGAGTAACCCCTGAGCTCGGCCAGGTGTGGCCCAAAACACAAAAAACAAACAAAAAACAGCACAACACACATTTGGACTATCAAGATAGTATAGCAGGTAGGGCATTTGTCTTATATATGTGGCTGACCTGGGTTCCTTCCCCACATATGGTCGCCCAAGCCCTGCCAGGTATGATTCCAGAACACAGAAATAGAACTAAACCTTGAGCCTTGAGGGGTATAATTCCAACAACAATAATAATAAACCAGCAAATAGCCAGAAGCTACCAAATTAAAGGCAGATGATTTGTTTTAGTGGATGTGAAAAATCACAAAAGCCAGGTTATTCCTTAAAAGGGTATATAAGGTTAGTACAATGGGTAGGGCACTTGCCTTCACAGTTAACCCAAGTTCAAACCCTGGCACTCCAGATGGTACCTCAAGCAACACCAGGAATGATCTCTGAAAGCAGAGTTAGGAGTAAGCCCTGATGTGGCCCAAAAACAAAAACTAGAGATATATTAAGTGTATGATAAAAGCCTGGAAAAATACATACCAAAACATATTCCCAGAGAGAAATCATAAGGTTTTCCTTGGAGAACTGTTGTTTTCACTCTATACAATATTTGGCAAAAATTTTAGTATACAAGCTATATATGTTACTATAACATATATTTTTATTTTGGGTGTTTGGTTTTGTTTTGATTTTTGGGTCACATCTGGCGGAACTCGGGTTACTTCTGGTTCTGCATTCAGTATCGCTCCTGGCAGGTATAGGGGACCATATGGGATGCCGGGATTCGAAACACCATCCGTCCTGGATCGGCTGCTTACAAGGCAAACGCCCTCCTGCTGTGCTATCTCTCCTGTCCCGACTATAACTACTTTTAAAATAATAAAGCTCGGGGCCTGAGAAATAGCATGGAGGTAGAACATTTGCCTTGCATGCAGAAGGACGGTGGTTCGAATCCTGGCATCCCAAATGGTCCCCTGAGCCTGCCAGGAGCGATTTCTGAGCGTAGAGCCAGGAGTAACCCGAGTGGTGCCGGATGTGACCCAAAAAAAAAAAAAAAAAAATGAGTAAAATTAGAAGTTGGAGCAGTTTCACAAGCAGTAGGGCATTTGCTCTGAGCGCCACCAGGTGTGGCTCAAAATCCCCCCCAAAAAGAAAAAGAAAGAAATGAATAAAATTAAAGAAAAATCTTCCCTTCACAATTAAAGGAATGCCTTCAAGAAATTAGATAAAACAGGAGCGGGAACAGTGGCGCAAGTGGTAAGGCATTTGCCTTGTGCGCTAGCCTAGGATGGACTGTGGTTCCCACCACCACCACCACCCCACCCCTCCCCCGTGCCCCATATGGTCCCCCAAGCCAGGAGCGATTTCGGAGCACATAGCCAGGAGTAACCCCCAAGCATCAACAGGTGTGGCCAAAAAAAAAATGAAACAATAAAAGAAATAAGAGGGGCCAGAGAGATAGCATGGAGGTAAGGCATTTGCCTTTCATGCAGGAGGTCATCGGTTCGAATCCCGGCATCCCATATGGTCCCCCATGCCTGCCAGGAGCAATTTCTGAGCCTGGAGCCAGGAATAACCCCTGAGCACTGCCAGGTGTGACCCAAAAACCACCAAAAAAAAAAAAAAAGAAAGAAAGAAAGAAATAAGATAAAACCGTATCAAAATTTAAAAAAGGATACTGTTTTTCTTATTTGTGCTATATTCCACTTTAGGTGATTTCCTTTTTATTGGGGGGGGGGGTTGGTTTTTGGGTCACACTCAGTGGTGCTCAGGGGTTACTCCTGGCTCTGCGTTCAGAAATTGGTCCTGGAAGGCATGGGGGACCATATGGGATGCCGTGATTCAAACCACCATTTGTCCTAGATCCACTGCATGCAAGGCAAACACCCTACCACTGTGCTATCTCTCCAGCCCGGTGATTTGCTTCTGATTAACTGGGATGAAGAGTGGCTTCGGTGACAATGAAAGCAACCTACTTTTGCGGAGCTCAGGGGTTACTCTTCATTCTGCACTCAGAAATAGCTCCTGACAAATTCAGGGGACCATACGGGATGCCGGGGATTGAACCCAGCTCTGTCCCAGGTCACCAGTTCGTTGGTGTGCCAGGCTAACGCCCTACTGCTGTGCTAGCATTCTGGCCCCGAAAGCTACCTTAGTATGATTAAGTCTGCCACCCAGTGGATTAACAGAGGAAGACAAATATGAGGTTAGGCATAATTTTCAATGGATCTTCCCTAGGAATATATTATGTATATTATTGAAATTTATTTTTAAAGCAGACTTATGCAATATTGATACTCTGAACTAAATGACTTTTTTTTTTTTTTTTTTTTTTTTTTTTGGTTTTTGGGCCACACCCGGCATTGCTCAGGGGTTACTCCTGGCTGTCTGCTCAGAAATAGCTCCTGGCAGGCACGGGGGACCATATGGAACACCAGGATTCGAACCAACCACCTTTGGTCCTGGATCGGCTGCTTGCAAGGCAAACGCCACTGTGCTATCTCTCCGGGCCCTAAATGACTTTCTTACCCTGAATTTCCTGTGGTGACTCTTCCAGATGTCTCCACTGCACAGTATATACAACACATGACAATGTGATATCCTCGTATCAAATATCCTCATCCTCATAAATGAGTCACACATTCTTTTTAATGAATAACACTTTTTTTTTTTTTTTTTTTTTTTTTTTTTTGGTTTTTGGGCCACACCCGGCAGTGCTCAGGGGTTACTCCTGGCTGTCTGCTCAGAAATAGCTCCTGGCAGGCACGGGGGACCATATGGGACACCGGGATTCGAACCAACCACCTTTGGTTCTGGATCGGCTGCTTGCAAGGCAAACACCGCTGTGCTATCTCTCCGGGCCCAATGAATAACACTTTTTATGAGTTCCAATGTAATGATGCCCTCAGCCAATAAACTCAAGAGAAGTCTTAGTCATTTTTTGTTCATTTTTAAGTCCTATTCATTTTAATCATCTTTGTATTACTCAATGTACTGAATAAAAAGAATGCTTCAGATAATCTTAATTTTCCTCTACTTTATAAACACTATTCTTTTAATATAATATTCATCCTGGGATATTTTGCTCCCCAAGAAACATTTGATAATGGCTGGATATATTTCTAGTTATACTATGGGAGGAAATACATTTAAAAAAAAATACAACCCGAGGGCCACTGGAGCTAAGCAACTGGACGGTGTGATGACGGCTGGGGGGTCGAGGGGGAGACACCCTGGTATCAGTATATGAGGTGTCTGAGAAGATTTGAGAGGTATTTTTCTGGAAGTATACTCAGGCTGAGAATAAAAAGCTTGGATTTGGAAGGCTGGGTCCAGAACACTTGCACAGTGCAAGGACAATTACAAAGTCCCATCTCCAAAGTGCATCATATGGAGCAGTGGCTTTAAAAGAGAAAGAGCAAATTTCAATGAGAAAGTCGCCTCAAAGTTGGATTACTCAGATTTCCAAACTGTGAAATAATGACCTAAATCAAAAATTTCTAGGAGATGGGGCTGGAGATAGCATGGACGTAGGGCATTTGCCTTGCATGCAGAAGGATGGTGGTTTGAATCCCATATGGGTGCCCCAAGCCTGCCAGGAGCAATTTCTGAGAGTAAAGCCGGGTGTGACCCAAAAACAAAAATTTCTAGGAGAAACTCAATGGTTTGGTTTAGGCAAACGCTGCTGTGCTATCTCTCCGGGCCATTCTGGGCCCGGAGAGATAGCACAGCGGCGTTTGCCTTGCAAGCAGCCGATCCAGGACCAAATGGTGGTTGGTTCGAATCCCGGTGTCCCATATGTTCCCCCATGCCTGCCAGGAGCTATTTCTGTATTTCTGAGCAGACAGCCAGGAGAAGCCCCTGGGCACCGCCGGGTGTGGCCCAAAAACCAAAAAAAAAAAGATATTCTGTATTCAGAATTTGAATTTGTCAGTAAGTTATTTTAAAATCATACTTGAATATTACTGAATGCCCTATAATAATAGGATTACAGCTATACACAATCTAATAAAGCCACATTGGGACAAAAAAATACATCTAAACAAGTCATGAATATTGCTTAACATTCTGCAATACACAAACAACCGCCTCAGTACTCAAAAGCCCAATATCAAATGTCAGGATGGCCAAGCTGAAAATCTGCTTCTTATCTTCCTCCTAGGCCCTCACATGTTGCTTTCTATTTTAAGATTCCCAAAACATTTTTGGATCACAAAATGGCAATGCTCAGGGGTTACTCCTTGCTCTATGCTCAGAAATGGGGCCGGGCGGTGGCGCTGGAGGTAAGGTGCCTGCCTTGCCTGCGCTGCCTAGGACGGACTGCAGTTCGATCCCCCGGCGTCCCATATGGTCCCCCAAGAAGCCAGGAGCAACTTCTGAGCGCATAGCCAGGAGTAACCCCTGAGCGTCACAGGGTGTGGCCCAAAAACCAAAAAAAAAAAAAAAAAAAAAAGAAATTACCCCTGACAAGTTCAAAAGACATATGGGTTGCTAGGAATTGAAGTTGGGTCAGCAGAGAGCAAAACAAGCACTCCCCATTGTACTGTCTCTCCATCCCCACTATAACTATTTTCAAAAGGCTTAATTCTGTTAAAAGAATAAAGGGGGGCCGGAGAGATGGCATGGAGGTAAGGCGTTTACCTTTCATGCAGAAGGTCATCGGTTCGAATCCTGGCGTCCCATATGGTCCCCCGTGCCTGCCAGGAGCAGTTTCTGAGCACAGAGCCAGGAAAAACCCCTGAGCACTGCCGGGTGTGACCCAAAAACCACAAAAAAAAAAAAAAAAAAAAAAAAAAAAAAAAGAATAAAGGGACTATTTGCTTAAATAGATATATTTATATCTATTTATAAATATATAAATATATATTTATATATTATAAAAATATAAATATAAAATAGATAATGGCAGAGAATGTGGCACAGTGACAGAGTTCATGTTTTCTGACCTGAGACCCTAAATTCTATCCCTGGCACCACCCCCCCAAAAAAGAGAAGTAAAGGATTTGTTGTACTTATTGATGTTCAAGAGTGTCTCCCCAGCAGTACTCAGGGGACCACATTGTACTAAGGATCAAACCTGGAGCCCCAACCTTAGAGCATGCCTATCAGCCCCATGACCATCTTGCAAGCCCTTTGTCATATCTTTTTTGTTTTTTTTTTTTTGTTTTGGGGCCACACCCGGCAGTGCTCAGAGGTTACTCCTGGCTGTCTGCTCAGAAATAGCTCCTGGCAGGCACAGGGGACCATATGGGACACCGGGATTCGAACCAACCACCTTTGGTCCTGGATCGGCTGCTTGCAAGGCAAACACCACTATGCTATCTCTCCGGGCCCCCTTTGTCATATCTTGAAGATCAAATCCATCCCTAAGTTTTTAGAAAGCAAAAAGTCAATTTGAAAATTAAATACATTTACATAAAATAAAATTTCTAAGTACAGGAGCCTCAAACTAACTTTCTTACTTGGAAACTGTCATGAAAGTATATAAGAGTTAAGTAGTTTATGTACAGATAGAAAGCTTATTCTATCACTAGAACTGGAATACTGTACATGTTTTTATTTAACATTTATTGAGAATTAACCATATACACAGACTCTCAATAAGGATTTTCACAAAAATTAAATATTCTGTCTTAAAAAAATCATTATCTTTAGGCTAATTAAATCTCTAATAGCTCCAAAAGCCTGATTCTCAAGAACAAACAAGATGTTGGGGGGGAGAGAATTTGAGATTAAAATCATAATCATGACATAACTGAGCTACTGAAGTGATATTTGTGAAATTTCTTATTCAAAATTATTCAAGTTTGAGGCCGGAGTGATAGCACAGAGGTAGGGAATTTGCCTTGATTGTAGCTACTCAGCATAAACCTGTGTTCAAGCCAAGAGTAACCCCTGAGCGTTTTGGGGTGTGGCCCAAAAACCATATATATAATATATATAACATAATATATAATTATTATAACATATATATATTCAAGTTTATATTTTTATGAAATTTAATAAATAACATAGCTCTATGTGGGCACAAAAACTGTTTTATTATTTCTAAAATGTTATCATTGGGGCCAGAGAGATATCACGGTGGTAGAGATTTGCTCTGCATGCAGTCAACCCAGGATGGACCCAGGTTCGATTCCCTAGTCCCCTCGAGATTGCCAGGAACAATTTCTGAGTGCAGAGCAAGGGGTACCCCTGCACACCGCTTGGTATGGCCCCAAACAAAAAATAAATAAAATGTTATCACTGAACGACTACTGTGACTATTTTCTTTTCTTTTTTTGTTTTTGTTTTTGGGTCACACTCAGGGGCCACTCCTGGATCTACACTCAGAAATAGCTCCTGGCAGGGTCATATGGGATGCCGGGATTCGAACCACCATCCTTCTGCATTCAAGGCAAACGCCCTCCCTCCATGCTATCTCTCGGGCCCTATTTTTCTATTTTATACAACTTGAGATAAGACTTTATAGCTTAATATTCAACTATATACAATTATGAGAAATAAGAAAACAATGTCCTTCCTGCCCCATTTTAAAAATCATGGTTAGTATGGTATCATAGATTCATGGCTAATTTAAGACAATTTGGGTTACTTTGAGTGTATTCTTCCTACCCTGCATTAAGCTTACATATCAGAATATGAACATATATTTGTGAAAAAGAAGAAATTCCTATTTGGTGCAATTAAACTATAACCATAAGAAATCATGAAGGGGGGCCGGAGAGATAGCATGGAGGTAAGGCATTTACCTTTCATGCAGAAGGTCATCGGTTCGAATCCCGGCGTCCCATATGGTCCCCCGTGCATGCCAGGAGCAATTTCTGAGCAGGGAGCCAGGAAAAACCCCTGAGCATTGCCGGGTGTGACCCAAAAACCACAAAAAAAAAAAAAAAAAAAAAAGAAATCATGAAGGGGGGCCGGGCGGTGGCGCTAAAGGTAAGGTGCATGCCTTGCCTGCGCTAGCCTTGGACGGACCACGGTTCGATCCCCCGGTGTCCCATATGGTCCCCCAAGCCAGGAGCAACTTCTGAGCACATAGCCAGGAGTAACCCCTGAGCTTTACCGGGTGTGGCCCAAAAAAAAAAAAAAGAAATCATGAAGGGAAGGGGAGCAAAGGAGTGATAGTACAGCAAGTAGAGCTCTTGCCTTGCACAGGGCAGACCCAGGTTCTTTCCCTGGAATCCCTTAAGATCCCCAGAGTATTCCCAGGAGTAATTCCTAAGTGCAGAGTCAAAGAGTTAAACCCTGAGCAACACAGAGTATTGCCCAAAAACTATTTAAAAAAAAAAAAAAAAAAAAAAAAAAAACAGGGCCCGGAGAGATAGCACAGCGGTGTTTGCCTTGCAAGCAGCCAATCCAGGACCTAAGGTGGTTGGTTCAAATCCCGGTGTCCCATATGGTCCCCCGTGCCTGCCAGGAGCTATTTCTGAGCAGACAGCCAGGAGTAACCCCTGAGCATCACCAGGTGTGACCCAAAAAACAAAACAAAACAAAACAACAAACATAAACTCCCTTAAACCATGACTACAATTTAATGAAAAATTCTACTCTTTTTTTGTTTGTTTGTTTTGGTTTGGTTTTGGACCACACCCAGAGGCACTCAGAAGTTACTCCTGGCTCTGTGTTTGGAAATTACTCCTTGCAGACTTGGGGGACCATAAGGGATACTGGGGATAAAACCCAGGTTGGCCATGTGCAAGGCCCTACCTATTGTATTATCACTCTGGCCCCAATAAACAATCTTTCAAAGCACATAAAGCAAACTGAATTCTAAAAACAGTATGTTAGATGTAGAAGTGAATATCTCTAATCTAAGAAATGACAATGCTGGGGCCAAGAATGAGGTCAAAGGTAAAGTAAAAGTCAACAACATATTAAGTCTGAGACAAGAGAAGGTAGGGTAAATGGGAGGGAAAAGAACAAAGAGGTAGATAATAAGGTAGTACAGTGGTTAAGAAAGTAGCCTTCAAAACAGCCAACCTGAGCCCTAACCCTACTTAGCCCCAAGTTGTCAGGAGTGATTCCTGTGTGCAGAGCCAGGAACAAGCCTTGAATGTTGCTGGGTGTGCCCCCTCCACCAAAACAAAAGCAAAAAGTAAATTTTAAATTACTTATAAATTTAAAATGAAGTCAGCATAAATTGGTAGCATGCTGTACATTTGAAAGACTCACCTTCATCCACAGAAAATTGACAGCTCTTATCATTGAAGAAAAGAATTTTCTTCTTATCAGGTCGATTAACAAATAGTATCTCATCTCCTAAGGCCTTAAAGATAAAAAAAATTTCAATTAATATCAAATTACCTAACAAATAATACTTTTCTATATTAACAAAGGAGTCCCATTTCCTTTAATAAAGCCTAGAGTAGAGGGCTGAGAAGAGTACATGTTCGCATATGGGAAGTACATGTTCGCATATGGGAAGTTGCTCCTAGAACCACCAAAAGCAACACTGAAGTGCAGAGCTGGAGTTGCCTTAGAGATGGAGAAGCCCCTGAGCAGTCAAGTGTGGTCCAAAATCTCTTGAGAATTGGTGCCAGAGATAGCACATCAGAGAAAGAGCACAGCGGAAGGGCGTTTGCCTTGCATATGGCCAATTCAGGATGGACAGTGTTTCAAATCTTGTCATCCCATATGGTCCTTCATGCCTGCCAGGAGCGATTTCTGAGAGCAGAGCCAGGAGCAACCTCTGAGCGCTGCCAGGTGTGACCCAAACAAACAAAAAGTTGAGAATTATGAACACAAATGCAAATATCCTCAACAAAACAACTAGCAAATAGAATCCAACAATTCATTAGAAAGATCATACACCATGACCAAGTAGGATCGTAGGAATGCAAGAAAACCAATATAATACACTGTATCAATAAAAGAAAAAATAAAAGTCATATGATCATATCAATAGATTCAGAGAAACCATCTGACAAAGTCCAGCACCCATTATGATCTAAAAAACAAAAACTCAAAAAAAATGAGAATTAAAGGAACTTTCCTCAATATATCCATTTACCACAAACCCACATTTCCTTTAATACCAGGCACAAAGCAATATTGCCTACTCTTACCACTTCCATTCAATATAGTACTAGAAATGCTTGCCCAAAAAAAAAAATAATAATAATACATCAAGGGCATTCAGATAAAAAAGAAATCAAGCTTTCATTACTTATGGTTTATATGATAGTATATTAGAAAATCCTAAAGCCCCTACAATAAAGCTTCTAAGAGCAAGAGATTTCTATAGTAAAGTGGCAGACTACAAAATCAATACACAAAAAAAGCCCATGGTTTTCCTATATACAGATAATGGAAGAGGTATTAAAAACAATCCCATTCACAATTATGTCTCAGAAAATTAAGTATCTTGTAATCAATCTAAAGAGGTGAAAGACCTATCCATAGAAAATTTCAGAACACCACTTCAAGAAATAAAAGACCCAAAGAAATAAAACCCATCCCCTGCTCATAGATTGCAGTCCCTAGATACCCACGTCATTTTTCAAAGAAATAAGTCATATGGCTATTTGCAGAGGTGATGGAGGCAGCATTCAGCAGGTGCTGTTGAGATCTGTAGAGGAGCAGGAAGCCCAGCCACTGGCACCCCAGAACCCTGCAGTCATCCCCTTCTCAGCACCAGCTTGGGCACCCCACTGCCGAGGATATTAATCCAACTGCCAGGTTGTTTTTGGCGCTGCTGCTTGTCCTGCTTAGCGGCCAACTCATCCTGGGCCAGCAGTGCACATACATAGGATGTATGCACCGCACTTTCCGACTCCTCTCTGTCTCCTGACTCCTCCTCTCAGTCTCGGGTAGGAGTCCTCAAGCTACACTCCACCGAAAGCAGGCTCATAGTTCCCATTGAAATACTGGTAAGTTTTCAAAATACAAAAATAACTATTATTTACAGATTAAAATTATTTATAAATCTTTTATTATTATTCCTATTCTTAAAGATGACAATCTCTACATGGCCAAAAATGTCTGTCTTAACTTAGGCATTTTAATGTTCTTAGGGTTTTTTGTTTGTTTGAGGGCCATACCCGGCAGCGCTCAGGGGTTATTCCTGGCTCTCCACTCAAAAATTGCTCCTGGCAGGCTCGGGGACCATCTGGGATGCCAAGGATCAACAAAAGTCCATCCTGTGTCAGCAGCAAGCAAGACAAATGCCCTACTGCTGTGCTATCACCCCCCCTTTTTTTTTAATTTAAATTTTAGATTAAAAAATTTAAATTTTGGGCCCGGAGAGATAGCACAGCGGTGTTTGCCTTGCAAGCAGCCGATCCAGGACCTAACGTGGTTGGTTCAAATCCCAGTGTCCCATATGGTCCCCCGTGCCTGCCAGGAGCTATTTCTGAGCAGATAGCCGGGAGTAACTCCTGAGCACTGCCGGGTGTGGCCCAAAAACCAAAAAAAAAAAAAAAAAAAAAAAAAAAATTAAATTTTGGGGACCAGAGCGATGGTGCAGCGGTAGAGCATTTGCCTTCCATGCAGCTAAACTAGGATGGACCTCAGTTTGATCCCCGGCATCCCATATGGTCCCTCAAGCCAGGAGCGATTTCTGAGCACATAGCCAGGAGTAAGCCCTGAGCATCACTGGATATGACCCAAAAACCATCATCATCATCATCATCATCATCATGCCAGAGAAATAGCGTGGAGGTGTTTGCCTTGCATGCAGAAGGTCAGTGGTTTGAATCCCGGCATCCCATATGGTCCTGAGCCTGCCAGGAGTGATTTCTGAGCTCAGAGCCAGGAGTAACCCCTGAGCACTGCTGGGTGTGACCCCCCCCCCACCAAAAAAAAGTAATTAAATGTTAAATTAAAATTTTAAATTTCACATCTAACTTCAGAGTCTTGTGGTCAGCAAAGGTAGCCTGCAAAATTTCTATCTTCTTGATTTTATGGAGGTATATTTTAATGTGCCAGCATGTGGTCTATCCTGGAGAATAACCCATGTACGTTGGAAAAGAATGTGTATCCAGGTTTCTGAGGATGGAGTGTCCTATATACATCTAGTAGACCTCTTTCTTCCATTTCTCTTTTCAGGTCTAGTATATTTTTGTTGGGTTTCAATTTGGTTGACCTATTAAATGTTGACAGGCCCGAGTTGAGGTCTCCCACAATTATTATGTTATTATTAATATCCTTTTTCAGATTTGTCAACAATTGTATTAAATACTTTGCTCGTCCCTCATTGGGTGTGTATATGTTTAGGAGAGTAATTTCTTCCTGCAGTACAGACCCTTGATTAGTACATAATGTCCATCTTTGTCCCTTACAACTTTTTTTTTTTTTTTGGTTTTAGGGTCACACCCGGCGCTGCTCAGGGGTTACTCCTGGCTGTCTGCTCAGAAATAGCTCCTGGCAGGCACGGGGGACCATATGGGACACCGGGATTCGAACCAACCACCTTTGGTCCTGGATCAGCTGCTTGCAAGGCAAACGCCGCTGAGCTATCTCTCAGTTGTAAGGCCCGTCCCTTACAACTTTTCTGAGTATAAAGTCGGTGTCATCTGATATTAGTATGGCCACCCCAGCTTTTTTAAAGGTGTTGTTTGCTTGGATGATTTTCCTCCAGCCTTTGATTTTTGAGTCTATGTTTATTCTGATTATTCAGGTGTGTTTCTTGTAGGCAGCAGAAGGTTGGGTTCAGGTTTTTGATCCATTTCACCACTCTGTGTCTCTTAACAGGTGCATTTAGTCCATTGACATTGAGATAATTGTCATGGGATTTATTGCCATCTTTGTGTAGAAGTTTGGTGTGTCTGTTGGTCTGTCTTGTCTTTAGAATAGATCTTTCTGTTTTTCTTTTAAGGCTGGTTTTGAGTCTGTAAAGTTTTTGAGCTGTTGTTTATCTGTGAAGCCATGTATACTTCCTTCAAAGCTGAAAGTGAGTTTTGCTGGGTGCAGTATTCTTGGCGAAGCATTTATTTCATTGAGTTTTGTCACTATATCCCACCACTGCCTTCTGGCCTTGAGTGTTTCTGGTGACATGTCTGCAGTAAATCTCAAGGATGTTCCCTTGAATGTAATTTCTCTTTCCGATCTTGCTGCTTTCAGAATTCTGTCTCTATCTGTGGGATTCGTCATTGTGACTAGGATGTGTCTTGGGGTGTTTTTCCTGGGGTCTCTTTTAGCTGGTACTCTTCAGGCATGCAGGATTTGGTCACATGTATTCTTTAGCTCTGGTAGTTTCTCTGTGATGATGTTCTTGACTGTTGATTCTTCCTGGAGATTTTCTTCTTGGGTCTCTTGGACTCCAATGATTCTTAGGTTTCTGTTGAGCTTATCAAAGACTTCTATTTTCATCTGCTCATATTCTTTGAGTAATTTTTCCATTGTCTGATCATTTGATTTAAGGCTTTTTTCCAATCTCTTCTGCTGTGTGGAGTTGTTACGCATTGCATCTTCCAGCGCACTAATTCTATCCTCAGCTGCTGTTAACCTGTGGGAAAGCTCATCCATTATGTTTTTCAATTCGTCTACTGAGTTTTTCAGACCTGTTATTTGACCTGATATTTCAGTTTGGAGTTTTCTGATTTCTATCTTCATATTCTCTTGATTCTTATTAGTGTTCTGATCTATACTTTCTTTGAGTTCTGTAAGCATCCTCCATATTTCTTCTCTAAACCCCATATCTGAAAGACTACCTAGGTGGTTGGCCGTTGTTGAGTCATCAGTTTCCATCTTCATTCTCTATGCCTGATGTTGGTCTGCATAGTTTCCCGCTTGTGTTGTGGATTTTTCTACGTGTTGTGGTGGTATTCACTGGCTACAAAAATTTTCAGGTATAGTCTAGAGCAGTGGTGGCTAACCTTTTTGAGCCCGAGTGCCCAAACTACCGCACAAAACCAAAGAATGTCCTCAAAAGTGCCAGCACGTCAATTAAACCTTAATAACAAGATTTTAGTATCTAAAAACTATGCAGCACATGCCGTATATCTTAATTGCGGACCTTCCCTCGTGCCAGCTGCAAGGCCTTTTTCTGTCACTGCTGGCATGCGTGCCATAGGTTGGCCATCACAGGTCTAGAAAATCAAACATACAATAAGAACATCAGAGGAAACTGTCAAGGTGAACCAATGGTACCCCTCTATCCTTTGCAGCACTGGAAAAACCTCTACTGGTTCACCACAGTCCCAACGATACAGGATGTTTAGACAACCTAAGAATTTTCATTCTTGGGGCCTCTCAGGGCTGGAGTGATAGCACAGTGGTAGGGCGTTTTGCCTTGCATGCAGTGGCTGGTCCAGGACAGACCTCAGTTCAATCCTTGGCGTCACATATGGCCCCCCAGCCAGGAGCAATTTCTGAGCACATAGCCAGGAGTAACCCCTGAGAGTCACCGGGTATGGCCCAAAAAGAAAAAACAAAAACAAAAATAAGAATTTTCATTCTTGATATTTTAAAAAAATGACAAGCCAGGGAATAGTATAAGTGCAAGGTAGGGCTTGCATGCAGATGATGTAGGTCCAATCCCCAATAGCACATATGGTCACCCAATTCCACCTGGAAGGAGCTCTGAACACAATTTGAGTTTGGCCCAAAACAACCACCAAAAATAAGGCACAATTAAATTTATAATAAAGTACAGAAAAAGAAGAGAAGTTACCTTGACAGCTTTCTGAGAATTGGGTAATCCTTCCTCTATGTCTTCTAAAAGAATTCCTCCTAAGCCTCGCTGGTCATGCTGATCTAAAAGCCTAAGCAGGGCCTTCTTATCTTTCAAATTGTATTTGGGCTTGAAGGCATACTTCCCATTTATTACTTCAATTTTGGGATTATTAACTAAAGCCTGTAATAATAACAAAATTCAAACATATTATAAAAGGCAAATCTTAGTCTTAATTTTATTTTTTTGTTTTTGGACCACACCTGCAGCACTCAGGGTTACTCCTGGCTCTGTGCTCAGAAATCACTCCTGGCAGGCTCAGGGGACCATATGGAATGCCAGGAGTCGAACCTAGGTCCATCCCGAGTCAGCCACATGCAAGTCAAATGCCCTACCACTGTGTTATCACTCCAGCCCCTTAGTCTTAAATTTTAGTAACTGCTTTAGAAATAACAATAGTCAATTTATAAACAAATTAGAATTATCTTTTGAAGATCAAACAGCAAATCTAAAATTATAGACAGGGGCCTGAGCAACAGTACAATGTGCAGTGCACTTGCCTTGCACGTGGCCAACTTGGGTTTGATCCCTGGTACCCAATAAAGTCCTAGAGCCTACCAGGAGTCATCCCCTGAGGGCAGAGCCAAGAGTAAAGACTGAGGACCACCAGGTATGGTCCCGAAACAAAATATACATTTTAAATTAAAAATTACAAAATAAGGGGTCGGAGAGATAGCATGGAGGTAAGGCGTTTGCCTTTCATGCAGAAGGTCATTGGTTCCAATCCCTGCATCCCATATGGTCCCCCGAGCCTGCCAGGAGTGATTTCTGAGCGTGAAGCCAGGAGTAATGCCTGAGCACTGTCGGGTGTGACCCAAAAACAAACAAACAAACAAACAAAAATTACAAAATAAGAAAATCCAATATCAACTTCTTTAACAAAAAATAAAAATGGCGGGGTCTAGAGAGATAGCATAGCAACAAGGCCCATATAGTTCCCAGCCTGTCAGGAGATCTGGGCACAGAACCAAAAGTAATCCAAGTACCTATGGGTGTGACCCGAAAATCAGCACCCCCCTCCCAAAAAGTAAAAATGACTAATTTTACCTCATTATAAACACCAGTAATATTTACTATTTCATGGCAAGCAACTAATTAAGAATATTTCATGCAAAGGACAGAAAAACAGTATAGTGGATTGGTCACTTGCCTGGCATGAGGCTATCCCAGGCTCAATCCCTGGAAAGCCATATGGTCCCCCAAAAAAGGCAAGGAGTAATTTCTATGTGCAGTCTTGGAGTAATCTCTAAGTATTGTCAGGTGTGATACAAAAACAAAATAAAGAATATTTCAAGCCTATTCTTACCTCACTCATTAGCCATTGTTTCTGCTTGAGTCCAATATCTAAATGTTGTGTTTCATCCAAAATTTCTTCTAAAGTTAGAGGATGTGTATCTCCTCGCTGATGCCGTGTCTGTTGAGAGAAGAAAACTATTATTAGAAGTTGAAAAATACTAGATAAGTTAAACAGTAGTTAATAAATCTTTACAGAAATACAGAACATATATTATTTCAGACAATATAATTATAGTGATAAAAAAAGGATCTCCACAAAGGAGACTGGATTGCTGCTCCAAAAATTCATTAGCATTTCAATAAAAATAACTCCAAAAATCCAGTTTAGACAAGAACATACAAAAATCAGAAAAAGAGCTGCAAGTTACTTCAAACATAATGATGTTCAACTTCCACCAATATTTAACTATAATGCTAGAAAATATTCTTGTTTAGTGACTACTGGTGAGATTATAAGGAACAGGGTCTTTCATACATTGCTGATAAAATGAAAAATTCACACAACTCTTAGGAAAGGCAAATTTGGCAAAATAAATGTTTTTAATTCTGTTGACCCAACAAACCCATATCTAGGAATTGACCCCCAGTGATAAAATAGAAGAACACAGCAAAGTTGATACAGTCACTGCAGTGTATGAATAATGGCGACGGAGTAAGGGGCAAAAATAATGAAATAAACTGCACCACAATTATGGGATTACACAGATGCTATAAAGGAAAATGACGGGCCGGAGAGATAGCACAGCAGTAAGGAGTTTGCCTTATAGATGCAGAAGGATGGTGGTTCAAATCCTGGCATCCCAAATGGTCCCCCGAGCCTGCCAGAAGCGATTTCTGAGTGTGGAGCCAGGAGTAACCCCTGAGCGCTGCCAGGTGTGACCCAAAAAATCAAAAAACCAAAAAAAAAAAAGGAAATGACAATTGGGGTGCCTCAAGCAGCAGAGCACAAGCCTTGCATGTGTGAGGCCCTCCTAGATCAATTCTCCAGTTAGCTGATGGTTATTTGCTTCATTTATTTTGTGTTTGTTTCATTAAGAAGCACAATGAGGGCCCGAGAGATAGCACAGCGGCGTTTGCCTTGCAAGCAGCCGATCCAGGACCAAAGGTGGTTGATTCAAATCCCAGTGTCCCATATGGTCCCCTGTGCCTGCCAGGAGCTATTTCTGAGCAGGGTGAGCAGGAGTCACCCCTGAGCACCGCTGGGTTGGTCCAAAAA